>NC_056729.1:1010852718-1010957718 GCF_019279795.1 Protopterus annectens
AATTTCATATCACTCATCAGACAACCAATAACAAACAAATGTTTTGCAAACTTTGTTTAACATCAGAAATAGTATGTTGAAATGAGCGGATCACAAAGGAGAATAATATTCTTTCCATATAAGCCAATTTATACTAATAAAGGATTGATATATAACAACCGCATGGTATGGCATCTGTATTCACTTCATGAAAAGTGGGCAAAGAGAAATGTCTTTGGAATACTGACCAAGCAGAATTTGAAAGCATTCTAAAAAGACATGTTACCATGTTTTTTTTTTTCCACCAAAGACAAGCAGAATGGATGCATCACTCTAATTATTGTTTGTGTTTCATTATACCCCTGACAGATAATTTTCCGTGTGCTAAACATTAAATAAAATCCCACATTTGTGATTATTTCTATGACAAAAGTCAGTGATAGTTGCATAACAAATAATTTGCAACATATGCCACCTTGCCAGGAGGTTTTATTGAAGTACTAATGAAATCATATGGAGGTTTCCATTTTAAAATGTTCTCATGGTATTCAAAAAATAATTCAATCTATGAGTAAATTTCAACCTTCTAGTATGCCTGTAATTATCATAATACTCTCAGTATTTTTCAGTAATCCAACATGCTTGGACAAATCTATAGGTCATAAGACTACACAGGCGAGAGATCCATAAAAACAAATAAATAAATAAATAAATAAAATAAAACAGTGTTTTAACAGTAACATGCCCCATAACTCAGCTGCATGTTGTAGAGAGATAAAGTCTGGGCTGCAACACAAACGGTCAGCATTCATTTAACAGCTCAGGTGAAGGAGGAGCCAGGTCAGTGTAGGCTCTGTGTATCTTAAATCAGCTGACTCAATCAGGGGTGCAATTTTTAGTGAGTATGCGTAAGCACAGTGGCACTCTCAGTCTCTGGTGGAGACTGGGGATGCATGGGAGGATCTTGTTGATAAGGGGGTCAGAGCATTGCCTGAGTCACACATGGTGGCATGAATGATATACCACAACACCTATTGCACATAAGCCCCTTAGACAATGAGTGCTTGTGCAAGAGAATCAGTTCAGGCTTGGGATAAAAACTGTCAATTACTTGCAGTATCATGCTATTCCGGGATGCCACAATCTTCTTACCAGTTTTGAATGTGGTCAGAAGTACTTCGGGGGAACTCAAGTAGGTTTGGTGATCACAATGAATAAGGAAAGGCACAGGAACAACTGATAGTCAGCTCTGGTGGAGCCAAAAATTAGACCAAAAATGAATCCCCAATATTTTTCTGATATAATACATGTCTGTTTATTGTTCACCATGTATATCCCAAATAGACGTCTGCAATCAGTCAGTCAAGGGCTAGCTTCAATGACTGTGAAGCATTTTATTTGCGGAAAATGCTCAACAGACTTAAAAGGAGGTGTGACACCCATGCACTGGCCCAGTAATCAAGGAACCTCAATCCTCACCACTAACACCACTAGCACCAGTGAGGGGCTTCCACATTGGGAGGATAACAAGTACATGCACAGTAAAGTACAATTTTCCTTAAGAGCACACAGAGATCACAGTCCATCTGGAGCTGGTTTCTCCCTTTCTCTCCAGATCCCCAGTAAGACTCCCCACTGACACAGCTATAGGGTACAGATCTCAGCCAAGTGGTCAAGCCAAAACCTCCAGCACCCTCTCTGCCCAACTAGTGCTTAGTGTCCCTGCCCAAGTAGCTGACACACACACACACACTTTGAGATATGAATTATATACACACATACACAGACACTCCAGGGGAAGGCTGGCACAGGTTCTGCAGCTATGCCCCCTTATGCCCAGACTATAAGGTAGTACCAAATGCCACCAATCACCCTTATCAGCTATTATAAAGGCCCTTACCAAAGGGTGTCCAATTCTACTGTGCAATGTTATTATCCAATTGGTAAGTGTGACTAAGACTTGAAGGCTATTTAGGAGTGGCCTATACAGTGTCACCAAATATATGCAAGTACTCTTAAGAGCTTAAATATCTCTACACACAAACCAGCCACAGTTAAAAGGTTTAAAATATTTAATAATAAATAATAAAAACAAGACATTACTCATCCGTTCAACACAGTGATAATAGAGAGTTCAGAAATCACAGGAACATACTTTGAAACAATATTGTAGGACAGTCTGACATAAATATAGAAAACAGCTAGACTAATCTGGATATATTTCTGTCTAGCTTTAAGAGAAATACTAACTTTGCTTACAGAGCAAGGAACTACAGATAAGACGTGCTGGTGATGTTGTCAGTTCTGAAGACAAATACAAAATGCTATTCTTTCTTTCTGTCCTTAAATTGATAATACACAGTAATGCTGAGTCATTTCAGATTATATCATTCTTGTCTCTTCTCTGATTTAGTTCTTAGGCTAACAGAACTCAAAATTTTACATTTCTTTGAGCTGCACCTGCCAGGACGCCAGAGCAATAAAAGACACTTTACATGTGAAACCTAGTAATTATCTCTGTCTTAGCACAGTGGAAAGAATTTCTAACTCGGACATCCTGTCTCTGAGCTTGAGATCAAACACAGTTGTGAAATCCTTTACTTATCAGCTTTCTTCCAGCAGGGTGTATTGTGGTTACATTTTTGGAAGCTTCAGAATACAACACAGTTGTCTTACATTTGTTACACAAGCCTGTGAATCATATTAATATTTACAATGACATAGAATGATTTACAAAATTCTATCTATCTAGGCTGGCAGACCCTCAGTTTTTCACAGAAAGATTTCTGGTCATCTTTCTGAAATTAGAGCTAATTGCAAGAATAACACACTGGCTTGGCAACTGCAGCTACACAAAAGACACACTAGCTTTATATTTCAAATTATTGATCATGTGGACCTTTTGGAACTGGAAGGAGACATCCATAGTCTCTTAGTAAAATGTGAGCTATAGTGGCAGCTGAAACTGAATGATTTTAGGAAACCAGGGCTTAATTAATATTGCTCCATAAAAAGCATACTAGATCTCCAAAAACCTCCCCACTGTTTAAAAGACTGATATAGGACTGATTAATGCTGACATTACTTACTTATGTTTAAAAGCAAATATCACACACTGTTTACTTATTTTAGCACGAACTTAGTGTTATAAAGGACATACTTTAGGTGGCTCATGTACATTAATCACTTTTGATGGCTTCACATTAAATGCTACTTTAGATTTTAAGATGAACGCCTTTGTTACTTTGTTTTAAAGGTTACAATAACTCGAGTGCAGTCTTACACTCTGAAACTGTTTTCTTAGTTACATGTCATACTTTAACAGATCCCCATGGTCTTAGTGTTTTATTTTTAACATTTATCACTGTATTTCCAGCTTAGCAATTATTTTTATGTTTTTTCATTCTAGTTAAGTTTTCATTTGTATATCTATACACATGTTCATTCATATTATGATTTCTTTTTGACACACAAAGCTGATGAAGTATTTATTTGATACAAAAGTGATCTTTGTAAAAAGTTGTATATTTATTAATATTTATTCTGGTAGATCCTTTTGTCAGTCAGTCAGTCAGACAGTCATTTTTTAGTTAGTTTGGTTTCTTAATTAATAATGTTTTGATTAGTTGGTTAGCCTATACAAATGAAATTGTAATTTGTCTCTTGCTTTCTAGATTCGGTTTTAGTCTCCAATTACACTATGGTGTTAAGGGGAAGGGTGACTTGGCTAAAGGAATGAGTTTAATGCTTTTATTGCTCTTAACAGAACCATCGTCTGTAACTACTCCCTTGCTCTAAACAATCTGATTATAATATATAAGGAATGTTTTTGATGCTTTTTATTATACTCAGCTAGGATCGCTTGTTTGTGTTTTTTAATAAAGGATATTCCATTTTTAACTCAGCTATGGACTACCTACTATTTTCTATTTCAATATTTTGGAGCACGTATTTTATAGTTATATTTTACAGTTAGATTTTTACTAAGTGAACTAAGTGTATAACATAATTTAGGAAGTGAACATCACACCCACCATACTGCAAAATTTCTTCCTGGTTTCTTTTGGACCCAGTATAGGTTGCATACAGGGTTTTTCTCTTTTTGCTATAATAATAATATAGATGCATTAACATAAGCATAGTAATAAAAACTGCTGCATAAATTCATATCAAAAGCATGCTACTGGGCACCACCAAAAAAATTAAAAAATCACCAGATTCACTCACTGTCACTACTCTTTGTGTTGTACCAACAGAATAAGCTAATTCCTTTGACTACCTTGGTTTGTGGCTTGGCTAGTCAGTAATGTTCCATTACCTAACTGAAAAATCAATGGCAAAAGTTAACTCATTTCTCCTTTAGGCAAAAAGAAGTCTCAACAGACCTATCCAATACAGCTAAGGCAGCTAAAAGCAACACAGTCCTACTAGTCCATCATAAACATGGACTACTCATAACAGCTACAGCCTGTAAGAAAAACTCCTGCGCACAACAAACTATCAAAATCAAAATATGTTGCTTTATCAGTAACTTACCTTCTTATGAGCCCACTGCCTCAACCTGAAAAAAAATGATCCTTCCAAGTAACACTTCACTCCACCCCCACAAACCAGGCTGCACTTCACCAACCATTCTTTCTCTATCCTTGCTCCTAAACTCTGGGAATACTCCCTCCACACCACCTAAAGAAACAACCCCCACCCCCAAGCTAAACTTAAAAAAATCCTCCACTCCAACTCAAACTGTACTCACCAAATGCAGGCCACATCAAGTAAGGGCTTCTCAACCTCCATGCTCATTCTGTTTCAGCTATCTCCTCATATCTCTTAGTTTTTGCTATACATTGTTACTTTCCAGCTTACTGCTTCTTGTTTCCACTTTTTCTTCTTTGTGAATTATTTCTCTTTGTGAATTATTACACACTGGCAGGGCATGCAAATGGTCAGTGTATTACCCCAGTAGAATAAAATAAATAAAATAAAATTTAAAACATATATCAGAAAATTGTAGGTCTCAAAATCACATCAAAACATGCCAGAATTTCAAATAAAACTTTGTTTATGGGCCATTCTTTTTTCAGTGTGTGTTATGCACACATTACAGACTGAGCATCATTAGTTAATGTTGCAGCTAGGTTAAGTCACAGTATGGACAAATTATTTGTTTACATATCGAGTCTTATATTAAGATTATTGACCTAGCTATACTCTGTGTAGCTGAGTAAAACATGCCTCAATTCCCTCTGACATCAGCAGAACATAGGGTTGCTTGAGGTGACATACTGATCAACGTTAATACCTAACTTCTAAACTGCATCTTGGGTCCTTAAGCTTTTTACTTCTAATTACTAGTGTGTGCTATTTCAGCACTGTAAGACAGAAATAAGTAAGCCTTTATGATGTTATTAAATAACTGGTGTGTACAGACATTGCTGTCAGTGAGTTTGTCATGTTTATGGTTTCAATATATTCAGAAGTTGCAGAGTATAATTATTTAAATAATGCTCACTAGCATAACATACTTCTGTTTACATGTAAATATTTATTTATTTGTTAATCTGGTAAATTAAACAGTAGAAGCCCTTTATAGCCATGTCACAGGCCAGAAGTACAAAGTAAGATAATATATGGTAAGGCAGTCAGTATATAAATATTCAAGGGTTTACTCTCAAAAATTCAGATGGCATGAATTTGCATGGTTGAAAGGCTGTTTCCAAGTTCACGTAACGCTGAAGCAAATATGCTTGATTCCACAACAGTGAATGCTAGTGTGTATTCACTGTTGTGAGGTCAACGTTCTGCTTGGAGATCGCATTCCAGTGAGGATTGGGAAATGTACCCTTTTCCTCACTGTAGTGCGGACTTGCAGTTTGTATATATAATTAGCAGGGGGTGTGGGGGTGCAGGGGGGGCAAGTCCCACTGCAAAACATTAGTTAGAAATCACTGGAAGGCAAAGTAAGTTGGGTAGTATCGATAATGTCGAATATCGACGTATTGACATTACCACTTTCATTATTTTGCATACACAATATTTCTATTTTCAATGTTTTTTTTTTGAGTAAGTCATTACTTGACCGAGTGAGTTTCAGAATTTTGGTAGTAAACCTATTCAAGAATAGTAAAATGAGCAGTACTAATAGTAAAATGTGCAGTACTAATAGTAAAATGTGCAGTACTAATAGTAAAATGTGCAGTACGAATAGTAAAATGTGCAGTACTAATAGTAAAGTGTGCAGTACTAATAGTAAAATGTGCAGTACTAACTGATATGGAGGCCAAAATAAATGTACACATTTATCATGCTGTAGCAAGATATATTGGAAAGAGCAGGACAGACACAGGATTATATAAAATATCATAACATCTAAAACTTCTCTTTAAATTGCATGCTAAAATTATATGGCATCTTTAAAGTCATTACCTTGGTTTCTTTTAGATAAGTACTGGTGAAGATTTGACTGCAAAATATAAAAATTATGCTCATTTCTTATGTTTTGTTGGGGTGAGCTCTAAGTTGCTGGTGAAAATCTTGAAAAGTCACTTTATTATCTAGTATAAGTAATGGTCTAGTTAGAGAAATAGTAGCTCTTAGGGATAGTGATATTGTAGGCAATCTTCTATAGACTGTGGAAATTAAAAGAAGTACCCAGCTACTCATTACATAACATTCATGGTTTGTTAACTTTACAAACACAAGATACAAGGTTTGATTATCACATGGGATAAAATGGCCAAGTTAAAAATGGCATACAAAGACAGTTAGCCTAGTACAAACCTACAAACCTTTATGCTGTCTTTCATTATGAAAGATCAGAAGAATATTAGTTGTATCCCCATAATTGTCTGGTCTCATGTTTCTGTTCTGTCAGTGTAGTGCACCACATTAGAAATGGTGCACATGGGAAATGCTACACCCCATGAATGAGTTTGTTAAGCAAATGTACAGCTGCTTCAGTTGATAATATTTCTTGATGATGTTAATGATCCAGCTGTATGTGTCATTAAAGAGCAGAAGTCCAACATAGTCATTTTTAAAATTTCAGTAGGAAAAATTTTTCATTCAAAGATAAGCATACACTCACAGACACTAACACACACATACAAAATATAAATTAATTAATTATGAAGAAAAGGCAATAAATCTAATCATCAAATTTTGCATTATTTTACATTATTATTACATCAGTGGCAATACAAAATTCCATTTAACTATTAGAACTCAAAATAGCCCAAGGCATAGTAATCTGTTTCCTTATCTATTCAGCCAAACCAAATGAAATTATAACATTTTTGCAAACCTTCCTGCTCTGTGCAGTATATCAGAAAGGGAACGATTTATTTTTTTGAATAAACATGCTGCTTCTTGGATGAAGCAGCATCAGGTGCTTGTGAACAGCACATTGCCCTTAGAAAACATAAGGAGAAGTGAGAAGAACAATGGCCAGCACAATACAAAGTAGAGAATAAGGTCAAAGGAAAGCCAGTCAAGTAAAGGAAAGGCTGTTATCAGTCAGTTCATAAGTAACTACTTTGTCTCGACCAGTAGTGATGAGAGAAGGCAAAAAGATGAACAGTAATGCTATATAAATGTGACTATATGAGGAAATGGGTGGTAACAAGAGAACTGCTAAAGGAATACTTCTGGTCAGTCTTCATGAAGAAAGAAAAGTAAAAATAGCATTGCTACCACAGAAAAAAGGTCCAGAAAGAATTTAACCAATTAAAAGTACAAAAGCAATAATTCAGGGTAGGTTACAGCCTAGAAGGTCTACAAAACTAATGCCAGAGCTTATAGAAAGAATAAATAACCTTTTAAAAAATCTTTAAAAAAGTTAGATAGCATATCAAGATTCATAAGGATTTAAGGTGTACAGCTGTGACTCTCTTGCACTAGTATAAAGTCAATGCACATTAGCAAGTTATCATGTAATCAGCTTGATTTAATTTATAAAGAAAATCATGGATTTGCTACTGATAAAATCATTTTGAAATATGTATTTGGCATAAAACTCAATGACCATTCATTTTTAATTGCACTAATATGCCAGATAAAGCCAGCATAGGTCTTCAACTTGTTAAGAAAAGATAAACCCCCGGATCTACTAATCTTCCGTGCAGGACTAGCTTAGTCCTGCATGGAAGTGACCATTTAGGAGCAGGACAGCAGCGCACCATGCATAATAATGAGGCTCGTTGCCTGAGGTCCTAATCTTTCATGGAGCGTATATGAGTGCAGGGGGTGTGTCTGAGAGCAGAGCCCTCAGAATATACACCCCCCGCAATGCAGAACAGCAGAAAGGGGTACGAAATGAGCGAGACCACTAATAGGTGTCTGCATATCCCCACCAACAGTCCCCCATGTGTACAACAGCAACAGTACATATAAATAAAATGAAGAAACCCTTTAATTGTTTTTTTTTAAATCTGATTAAAGCTAACCGTAGGTGCGCGGGTGTGCCCATCATTAGCTACTGTTAATGTAGCTTAAATGGCTGGAGAGGATAACAAGGAAGATATATGCAAATGAAGCAGCATAGCAATAGCGTAGTGGGCAGAGCATTCACCTTAAGAGTAGGCATTCCTGGTTCAAGTCTCACTGCAGCAGATTTCATTTTCCATGACAAAGCATGTTATGAGTAATATTTATGTTACATAACCCACTAAATAACATATTTTTATGAAATGGAGTACTGCAGTAAATGCACATGTGAGGTGTTAGTGTCATAATGTATAAGGTACTAGTAAGCAGGTTTAAGCACAAATAAGCAGTAGTAAGCATATTTAAGCACTAGTTAGTGGGTGTAAGCCCATTTGCGCGGCGGTACGCAATGCCTACACTGGCTAAGCAATTCTAAAGCTAACTCTCTGTAAGTAGATGTAACGGCAGGTTAGCAGTGCTTACCCTCGTGCAAACCCACTTACAACTGCTCAAAAGTGCCTTAATCACTCTGTATCCAATGGCCCTTGTTCTGGCCATCACCAAAATAAACAAGCATGCAGGTCTTGAACCCATGACCCCATATACCATAGTCACAGTAGTTAACCACCAAGCCATCACAGAAGTACAGAAGAATGAGGTATCAGCAAACAAGTCCTCACCATAGTAAAACCAAACTGAACCTGTGAAAGGAATCAGTATACAGTTATATATTCAATAACCCACTACATAACATAAATATGTGAACTAGAGTATGGCAGTAAGCCCAGAAGTGAGGTGTAATTGTAATAGAGTGTTAAAGTCCCCAATAAAACACAAGGACCCCATAGAGTGTATGTACACATTCATCGTGGATACCTGGCAGATATATAAGGTGCAATGAATAAGAAATCAATGCCCAAAAGAAAATATAATGCAAAGTCTAATGTAAGCAATGCTAAGCATTGCACAGGCCAGCTTAGGAGGTGTAAGCAATGTGTAGACCAGCTAACTCAATGTGCCCAGTGGTACACCCATTTAAACAATGCCAACCCTAGGTAAGCAGGTTTGCCCATAGCTTAGCCTTTTCAAAACCAGCCAATCACAGAAAAGTGCAGGAAATTGGCCCTACTTAAACCCAATAGGTGGGAATACATCTCATAACTGGTTGTAGCTTCCCCTTGCAGGCACTATGGCAGTAAGGGTAAAAGGTGTGCGCTTCCGGGTGCAGCACTGGCGCATCCAGGAGTCCAAGGTCATGGCAGGACTCCTAGTTAAAGACCATGCTCAGAGACTGCTGCAGGGCCAGTGCCAGGACTCCCAATATAAGGTGGAGGCCTGGGACCATCTCATCCGTGACCTCACCAGTGCCACTGGCATACCCCAAACTGGTGAGCAGCTCAGGCACCACTATGCCGACCTGAAGTGGCATAAGGGGCACCTCTTGGAGGAGTGGCTCCAAGAGGCTACAGCATCAGGGGATGTTAAAGACATGTGTAAGTATCACCCCAGTATATGTGTAATAATTGCCAGCTCAGGTATATCATGGCTAGGTATGGATAAATATTTCTCTTATGTCACCCACAGCTGCAATGGAGTGGGCTGCAAACCAGGCGGCCCACATCAGTCACCTAGCGAGGTTGTGATGTGAGGCAGGTCAGTAATACTCATGCATTTACTGTCATAGGAAATAAAAATAAAAGTAGTAGTAAATTAATTGCTAGTATAAAACCTGTATTGTTCAAGGCAAGTACACTAAAGAATATGGCAGTAAGAGTCTCATATTGTTTGTAAATCAATAAAAGTGTAATAGCCTGACAAAACAGATCTAACCGCTGGACTGCATGTGTATATCCTGGTATCATATGGTAATGTAGATATGCAATCATGTAATAGTGTGCACACTGTGCACCATAAATTGAATGTGTAGGAATGTTTGTATATAACAGGTGTAATCCCCAGAGGCCATTTAGTACAACTGAGAGACACATAGACAGCAAACAGGGAAAATGCAGACAACAAAAACTGAATAGCACATGCAATTGGGCTGTGAACTGTTGTTTTTTAGCACACACAGCCACGGTTTGAATCCAGCCACACCTGTACAGATATGTCCAGAATGTCTATTAAAGTGGCCCATATATGTTGCCTATCAACCTGTCTACCTGGGAAATCAGTGGGGTGATCTCAGACATATAGGAAGCAAACAGGAAATACAACTGATTGACACACAGCTTTGAGAACAAAGCTGGCACACTAGCAACTCCCCAATACCTTATGTGACTAAGAAGCCACATATTTCCCATTTAAACCCCAACTTGTCAAGCTGTGGTCAGTGTGTACAGTAACAGAGTGAGATGTATGTGATATGTATGTGCATCATAGTAATGTGGAATCTGGTACTGTGTGTGGGAACATTCAGGTAGTGCTAATAAACATTCCTCCCACAGGTCTGTCAGATACCAACACTGTGTCCAGAAATACAAAACTGATATGCAGTTGCTCTGAATAATGAGGTATTACACATCACTGTCACCCACACTGTCCTACAACATTCAACTGTCTAGGAAATCTGTATAAGAATGTTGTAATACAAGGTCAGAATGCAAAAACACAGGGGATTAATAAGACAGAAAGCAGATAGGAGATATACATCAATATCTATAGAGCAGACACAACTGTGATGGACAGTGTTTAATTTGTATCAGACACAGCCATGGTCTGAATCCTGGGAGTGGAATTTGGCTGCATACAGATTCATACCACACAACTGTAGAGATGAGGCCAGAATGTCCAATATAGGTGCCCATATCTGCTGCCTGTCCCCCTGGTAAGTCTGTGGGATGATCCCAGATGTTTAGCCAGCAAACAGGGAATACAAGTGATTGGCAAACATCTATGAGAACAAACCTGTCACTGCAGCAATCCCCAAAACTGTTAGGAGAGTAATATGTCAAGTATGTTATATCTACACTCCTATCAAGCTGTGACCAGAGTGTGTACAGTAACAAAGTGAGATGTATGTGCATGATACTAATGTGTAATCTGGAACTTTGTGTGGCAACAGTCAGGTAGTGCTAACAAACATTGCTCCCACAGGTACATTGGATACGAACACTTGTGCTGTGAAATACAGACCATTATAACCTGTACTGGTACGGTTCACTCTGGTATTATAGGGAATTATGATTGTTGCATTTTCTCTGAATAATAAAGTATCACTGGTCACTGTCACCCACACTGTGCTACATAATATAACTGTGTAGGAAAGCATGTATATGTGTGTGTGTGTGTGTCAGGTCACTAAAGGTTGAAGAGGGCAATATTCTAGATATGTTCAGGCACACCAGCATGTGGTCAACACATGGCCAGAGTCTGTGCAGAAAGAGTTGGATAGCATAGTGCAAAACATCAACCCAGAATCTGGGAGTATGTGTACAGTTAGTGTTAACAAACATTCCCTCCACAGGTATACTAGGTAAGAGGTGTATACTGCAGGTAAAACCAGTTCATGTGTAATGATGATGACAGCCATATCACTGACCAAACTAAGGCTATAGAGTAGTGTAGTAAGACTTGTAAGGTACAGATAACAGCACTGACCAGGAAAGTAATGTGGACTACAGGAATATACTAGTTGCTAAGTGGCATCTTTCTCTCCCCCCACCATATCTCCAACAATAATCAACATACCCACCCCAACCAGTATGTAATGACACCTATGTTTTGATAATGTCCAATTGTTTGATAAAATGCTAATGGTTCCTATGCATGTGCTATATTGAATTATTCCAACATTGGTGGCATGGTGCCATCAATGTACCTGCATGCTGTTCTTATTACCGTTGTGTTCCAATATACTGTTCCGTATCTGGTGTCTGGGTTAATGGGAATATCTATACATGCTGTTATACCTAACCTTGGAATGTGTTGACTATTACTAACCCACAAATGATGATGAAATGTAAACACTATAGCATGCTTGGGAAGGCCGGTCCCAGCGAACCCACCTGTCACACCTCAGATGACCATGGCACCGGGCACCAGCATGTCTGGGGCCCAACCTGGGACCTCCCTGTCCATTGGTCCTGCACCACCTTCGGGTGAAATTGTCTCAGGAGATGGGGCTCACCCCCCTGAGAGTGCACGCGGACAGGCAGCTGTCACCCGTCACCAGGTCGGGGTGGTGGTGCATAGAGCGATCATCAAGCAGTTTGGTGATCTTCTACTCCAGCTTGAGGGTCACGTGTCATGATTAGAGAGTCAGACTGGCTCTGCGACTCAGCTCCCAGCATAGCCACCTTCAGGGCTGTGAAGGTGCAGTGGTGACTGCCCATGGGTGGGGACCTCAGTCCCATGGTTACCACTAGGGGGTTTGTGGGCTTCTGATATCCCAACACCCCTCCACATCAAGGTGTTTATCCCCTACATGTGTCATATACCGCCCCTGTATGTGTCTTGCTTGTCTTGTCTGTTAACTTACCCAACCTACCTCCCCAAATATACCTACTACCCCTCCCCAACATCTCACTCTCACCTGAAAATAAAAGGGCAATCTGTTCCCACAAAAAAATCTCGCCCCATACATAGCTGTCCATTTCGCACATGTGTCCACTGGACACGTAATCCAGTCTAATTGGCATCACAACTTATTATTGTTGTCCTCACCCCTCTCCCAGTGGTTTGAGTGTCACAACTTACCTCCAAATTCAGTGTATATGCACAGCTGTTGCTGTAGAAGAAATGGGCAGCTATGGACCTTTCCTACACCCTTCCTGCACATCCCTAGCTATTTTCCTTACTGTCTTTCCCTCTTTATGCCCCTTTTTCACCACTTTCCTATCAACCCTTTTTTCTTTTCTTTTAAAGAAATTAGCGTGGGGGTAAGTGGGAGTAAGCACTTTTAGGCAGCAGTAAGTGGGTTTAAGCTTGTTTGCGCAGGGGTAAGCAATGCCTACACAGGTTAAGCAATACAGAAGCTAACTGCACATAAGAAACTGTAACCGGAAGTTAGCAGTGCTTACCTACACTGAAACCCATGCAAACCCACTTACAACTGCTTTAAAGTGCCTGAATCACACTGTAGCCATGGCCCATGTTTTACCCAGCAACAAAATTAATAGCCTTTGCAAGGCTCAAACCCTGGACCCTGCAAACCATAGACAAAGTGATTTACAACTAAGCCATGCCAGATATACATAACCCTGTTGTTTTCACAAGCATATGATTCAGCCCAGACATTAAACAGTACAGAGAATGTATTCCTCCATTTAGATGTATGTGTGTGTGTGTAGATATATTAATATCTAAACAGATGCAACATATCTATATATGTAGATATATATATATATATATATATATATATATATATATATATATATATATGTATATATATATAAATATAAATATATCTGAACATATATACATGCAAATGGCTACATCAACATGTATATATGTCTACACTTATATGTCAACATATACACAGCAAGCTACATATATGTAAGCAGATATATATCTGTGTAGGTATATACGGACATAGCTATATATATGTAAGCATATATATATATTTGTAAAGGTATATATGGACATACATGTGTAGATATCAATGGGAGATTAACTAAAACATATATGTCCACATGCACCGTTAATGGGGTTGAGAGGCTCCAAACAATATACACCTTGCATGAATAGGAATACCCACCCCCCCACAGCCAAACACATCCACCCTGCAATACACTACCAAGTGTTGCAGATCCCATAACCAGGACCTGACACAACATGGGTGCAAGATGTTAACAGTACTACATCCAACCTGTATGATGCCTGGCTGGTATTGGTAACATATCATGTAGTACAGTTTGGCTCCCATAGGAAATGTAAATAGTGGAAGCAATCAATATCTCCAGGATAGATATACACACATATATGCAGATACAGATATATATTATACGTATACACACACATATATATATATATATATATATATATATATATATATATATATGTGACTACACATACACGTGCAGAAATATTTACAGTAAGATACTTACGTAGTAGGTGCACACAGTATGGAGCAGCCACTATGCCTACAGTTAACACCTTAACAAGTGGACACTGGATGAGCCACCCATACAAATGACAGTTGTTGCCTGCAACATATACCCACAGAGAGGTCATAGGATAAAACACCACACACAGGTCTGCAGAAATGGAAAACCATTATTTGTGTACTATTACAGATTTATATGCCATGTCATATAGATGTTCAGACACTGACATCCAAATAACAGAGTAATGTTGTTGTTCTTTTGGCTTTTCCCAGTTAGGGGGTTGCCACAGTGGAACTCAGGTCTGCTAATGATTGGCAGTAGATTTTTAAGGTGCCGAGGTGCCAGCCTGATTCCCAACTTTCAACAAAGGCATGCTCATTCACGCATGTCTTTCGAACGCCACTCGACCCCAGGGAGGACATGCAGACTCCACACAGAAGGCGCTCCAGCCGAGAATTGAACGGGAAAACCTCTTGCTGTGAGGCAACAACGCTACTACTGCACCACCGTGGCTTACCATATAAACAGAGTAATGCAACTGTGAAACAGTTATACTAATACAGTAGTCTGGAAAGGTTCACGACTTTTGCTGTCCAGTCCAAGCCCTTCAAATAGTACAATAGTAAAGACAGACTGGGCCACAGGATACCAAACAATCAACAGTAAGTAATGCAGGTGTATAGTTCAGCAGCCTCTATCTACACTCAAAATCACTAGGTGGTAAAGACTTCAGTTGACCAAATGGGATGTAACTGTTACATAGCAAGCCATAACTGACACCATCATAAGCACACTGACAAACAGAACAGTCTGTATGGCAGGAGGCAGTATGCCTGCATTAACCCAATTTATGTAAGTAATGTCAATATAGGTGAATTGTATGGTACTGTGCATCCAGATACCTTAAGGCAGCTCACAACTGATATCCCACATATTGTAACAGTTTAGGTTATTTTTGGTGCACCCCTACACTCAATAATACAAGCCCATATACCACTGTTACATACACTGTCCTCTGGAGTACATATGGGCACACATGTATGGTGTAGGTGAAGCCCACACATATATGGCCCCAGCCCCAACGTATGTGTGGGGGACTGCTGGCAGCATGATATACGTATATGTGCATATACATCACTATCTGTATATGTGTAGATATATATTGCTCTGTATATGTATATATCTGGGTGTGTATATGTATATCTATGTACATATACATACCCATCTATATATGTCGATATGTATATGTGTATATATCTTTATAGATATTTGGATAATTATATGTACATATATTTCCACCATATGCCCTGAACATGGAGTGTAGGCCTACCGCAGCCTCTATAGTCCCAATTACGTAGTGCAAGGGGATGTCAGGTATGTCGAGCAGGTATATCAGTAGACTATTGCTACTGTAATAGTGATTGTCTTCACAGACATGGTGTGATTGGGAAGTCACATCTGCTTTTCACATGTGCGCCATTGGCTACTGACACATCCTAAAGACATCATAGTACAGTACTAGCACGTAATGCTACTGTGGATTACAGCAGAGATATTGGCAAATATATGTGGACATTCTGACATACTCTGGGCAGTCCAGAGGTATACACAGAACCCCTTAGTGCAAGACATGTGGACCAAGCCTGACAATGTGGATGTTAACAGCCATGTAGATGGGAAGAACATGTAAAGACTGGTATGCATATGCCCCCATAGGTTATGCATTCACACACCCCTGTCTGTCCTGACACATACTAACCACTGGTACAGAGGTGCCATGGCCACATACTACCCACTAGATATTGACATACATCTGTACAGCATCCGATATCTCTGTCTGGCATACATGACTGTTAAGGGAGGCCAGGCAGCAGTACATCTGGCAAGTATCTGGACATGACATCTCACTGGGTAAGTACACTAAGCTGCTAGGCATGTAACAAAGCACTGCACAGGCTACAGACAGACTGGCCCAACACTGGCCTAATTTCCTATGGGGGAATGCACATGTACCTGCATATATAGCAGGCTCTACAGGCATGTCTTAGCAGCACAGGGTAAGATATACCTGTGTGACAGTCCATAGCTACATCCAGTGTGAACACAGCAACAGCCACATATGGTATGCTAGCATATTATTACAATATATGGACTATCTGTTCAACACCATCCTCATATGTGCCACTCACAAGCAAACCCTACATATACTGGACCGCTACACAGTGTGGTCCGATGTCTGTCTCTGGTATGGGACATGTGTGTGTATGGCCCTACAAACATGTAAGCCGATATGGTAACATACAGTGGAGCAGCATGTAACATCAGATAGGATGGGACCAAGAACAGTGACATCTACCACAGTCTGTACACATGCCAAAGTACATATTACCATTACACACACTGTTGACATTCACCATAAGTACACAGACCTCAGTACTGTACACACAAACACAGAATGTCCAGGTTATGTCATCAAATGTAATCCCTACTGTACATAATGTGTAGCAGTCTGATATCTTACTGGCTTGCTATCAGATATGATGTCACTAATTATGGTGTCCAGCACATATGCACCTCTTAATGCTTGACATATGTACAAAGGTTGACAGAGGTGTGGCTGGAAGCACATACACAGGGCCAATATTGACATGTTGCTGTGATAACCTCATGCATTTACTGTTGTAACAGGGTTTGTTGCAACATATGTCCTATGAGGGATATGAAGTCATTAACTGTCATGGTTCCACTCTCTACAGACTGCAATCCTCATACCTTCTGCAGTTCACAGATAGGTGTTCTATGGGTAACACATGAAACCAAAACCACCACACACTGCCCAGTCTGCAGATGACCCTACATATGGGGATTCCTCATACACAGAGCACTGACATGGCAGGTATTGCATCATGTAGGACAGCCATATCCACACACACCCTGTTAAATCATCATTACTCCAAATGCAGTATAGCAGCACTTACAGTCTGTAGTCAAGTCAGGCACAATCCCCTCCTGTGTGTTGCCCTGTTTCCACAGTGTATGTTGTTAGAGGTAAATCCCTAATCCATCTGAGATGCTGTTTGCCAAACAACAGATCGAGTTCCTGCTCACAGGGAATGGAAAGGCCCAACACCAACATGATGTTCCTAGATATTGGAGTGTGTTTCCATGCAATTGGCAATGGGAATGTTACCACAGTTGATCCACATGCAATCAACTAGAGGAGGGCTGCAATTCGTGCAGAGGCCATCAGCTGATCATGAGCATCACTTAAAATACACATGCTGCTGCCGAAGCAAAGCAGGTGTAGGTCTCCACATCCACCAGAGAGGGAGTGAGAGAGGCAGACAGAGTCAAATACAAGTCAGGGAGGGTTGGGAGAGTAAAAACCTAAGAATGTTTGTGTCACACACATACCAGCACAGGGTATCAAACCCCAGATGACTATGTAGTGCTATCACATTTCCATGCAGTTATTGGATGCACCACATAGGTTACATGGTGAGGAGCCCTCAGAACGTATATGTGATGGTGAATGACATCTGCAACAGGGATATGGTAGCTATACGGTAGTTGTAGTACACGTGCCTGTCCGCATGAATAGGTGCCAGTGACAACACAGCCACACTCTCACAGGGACGTACACACATTGACACACTTAGCAGGGCCAGGAATACAACTCATCACTAGTGAGATTGCCACAACACATTACTATGCAGGTATCACATGCACCACAGGGGTCATACGGAGTTTATATGGGCAAAGGGTATGGGGAGGTTTCTGACATCAGACAGCATGCTTCAGTCTGCCAATGGGGGTTGTAGTGAGTGTGAATGTGATCATATGCATCATACAACACACACACACAGGGTGCCAATACTGACATGCATGGGTGCATTTCATCATGGGTGTGGTGGTCGACTGTGCCAGACAGCTATGCAAGGCTAGGTGATGGGTATACCTTGGCATCAGTCTCCATGACAATAGTCTGCATTGTGGCTAAGGGGTGTAGTTTCTGGATTTGGCCACACAAGTGAGCACTGTATCCACCATCCAGTCACCTGGGTGACTATTGCACGTGGCCAGTGCTTTGCATCACTTGCCATGTATGTGTTCCTTAGTCCATTACATGGACAGTGACTGGGATGTGCACACCTCCCACATGCATGTACAGTGACATATGGAACTGTACCTGGCATGTCTGGCCCATGTTGTGTACACAGATTATTATCAGATGTGCCAGTCTTGGCCTCCTGTGGCAGGAACAGGTAATGGAAAGCAGGTTTACCCTACACCTACATTGATAGCATGCTAATGGCATTCCTTGGTGTCAGTGGCATCTGTCCATTCAGGGCATGTTTTCAGGCATGGCAAGTCCTTTGTGGATCACATTTGATGGCAGTAAAGGTGTTGCAAGGTGTCCAGTGGGGAACATGGAGGAGGTGCACTGTCTGCAAGTACGTGCCTATTGGACAGATGGACAGGGTGCCATGCCCTCTGTATCCCATTGCAATCACTCCAGAGTTACTATCAGTGGGAAATATGCAGTGTACTACCAACATATTGGTTTTTGCCTAGGCAAGTGTGTGTGTGTGTGTGTGTGTGTGTGTGTGTGTGTGTATGATGCATGGATTGAGAGTGTTCTCTGGGTAATACTCGGGTAGCTAACTGTGTTTGCATTGCCTTGATGTCACATGTATGGGTATGGATCTGCACCCCAACCTCTCGGCTATTTCAAATCTGTTGTCCCTGTACGGTGGACATTGTGATATATACTAGGGTCACCATATAAGAAATTTGCAAAACCCACTTCACATTGGGCCCAGTTGCTACGCACTCACAACCACCTCCACACAGGATATGAGTTACACACACACACACACACACACACACACACACACACACACACACACACACACACACACACACACACACACACACACACACACACACACACACACACACACACACACACACACACACACACACACACACACACCTGTCATGCAGGGATTAGAACTCCTACCTAACTAGTTTATTACACTACAGGACTATGCAGTTATAGTACGCACCACAGAGATTACTGGAGTACACCTTCCCCAAAGGTGTATTTCACATTGGATGAGATCAGCAGGCTTGCCAAAGTAGGGCCGTTGAAGTGTAGGGAGTGTTACTAGGCTAAAATGCATTGCTCCCTACACAGACATTGAAACACACACAAAGCATCCACAACCGACATGTGTGGGTATAGAACCCTAACAAAGGTATATATCACACTACAGCATGGAGCTGTTATAGGACACACCACGGGGATTACTGGAGAACTCCTTCCCCAAAGGTGTATCTCACAATGAATGACATCAGCAAGATTGCTAAAATAGGGCATTTGAATTGTAGGGAGTGTGGCTAGGCTAAAATGCATTGCTCCCTACACAGACAGACACACATACAAACACTTGCCAAGTCAGGGATTAGAACTCCTACCTAACTAATTTATCACACTACAGCAGTACACAGTTATAAGACATGTTATGGAGATTACTGGGCTACAACCTTCCCAGAGGTGTATTTCTAGGTGGATGACATCAGCAGCCTTGCCAAAGTTGAGCATTTGAAGTGTAGGTAGTGTGACTACCCTTTCAAAGCATTGCTGTCCACACAGACAGAGACACACACACACACACACGCACACTTGCCAAGTCTGGGATTAGAACTCCTACCTAACTAATTTATCACACTACAGCAGTACACAGTTATAGGACGCGCTATGGAGATTACTGGGCTACAACCTTCCCAGAGGTGTATTTCTAGGTGGATGACATCAGCAGCATTGCCAAAGTTGAGCATTTGAAGTGTAGGGAGTGTGACTACCCTGAAAAGCATTGCTCTTTACACAGACAGACACACACACAAACACACACACATACACACGCACACATACACACACACAATTGTCATGTCTGGGATTGGAGCTCCTACCTAACTAGTTTATCACACTACAGCAGTATGCAGTTATGGGACGCGCCATTGAGATTACTGGGCTACAACTCTCCCAAAGGTGTATTTAACAGTGGATAACCTTAGCAGCCTTGTCATAGTAGGGCTATGGGGAGGGCAGTGTGTTTATGGGCTATAGCCCATTCATCTAGAGGTTGACACATCACATGTGGCCACACACAGGGTCATATTTCACAGGTACATGTATACAGATGCTAGATGACTACTTCCTTGTACAGTCATGTTGCACAGCTAGCACGTGCACCACATAGTCTGTACTGCTGACAGATACCAGTGGCTAGCATCTACAGTGAGTGACAGCTGGACCTCATGTGGTTGTGGCCCTTAGGCTGTGTGCTGGGTGGGACAGGCCTGGATGGCTCCTTGTCACAGTCACCCTCTTCCACACATCTATGTACGTCTGCCTTTGGATGTTTATAGTGTGTTGTCCTTAGATATATGTCTGTATTCCTGTCCACTGTGTGTGCAAAGCATGTGTGGTGCATACTGAGGAGTGTCTGCACTAACATCTGTGACTGCCAGATATGTCTGGTCCACTGGTGTTTGCAGGCATGGCCTTCATGTGTTTGTGTGTGAGCATGCCCAGTATGACCTTTCAGTGTACTGTTGACTGACATTGCCTTCATTTCTCTAAATATGTGGGCATGCCCAGTATGCCCATCTGTATTGAATGTGTGGATCAAGTCCAGGTAGTCTGTACTACAGTGCTGACCTATATGTTGTATACCTACAGGTAGCATATTGTTTCTGCAGGGTATCTGTCGATCACTTGGCATTGACTGTTACTACATTTCTACATAGGATGGGGGGGCACAGCTGATTATTTCTACATTTCTATAGAGGGTTGGGGAGGGCACTCCTGATGTTACTAAATTTCTACGTAGGATGGGGGGCACACCTGACTATTTCTACATTTCTACAGAGGAATTGGGGGGCACACCTGACTGTTACTACATGTGTATGTAGGATGGGGGGGCACACCGGACTATTTCTACATTTCTACACAGGTTTGGGGGGGCACACCTCACTGTTACTACATTTCTGCGTAGGATGGGGGGGCGCATCTGACTATTTCTACATGTCTACAAAGGATTGAGAGGGCACACCTGACTGTTGCTACATGTCTACGTAGGATGGGGGGGCACACCTGACATTTGTACACATTTTCTATAACTGTACTGGTATGTCAGGTACTCCATTTCATTCTGTTGTCTTACCTATCATGCTACCTAGAGGCATACCAGTGTACTACAGATCTTAACTTTTATTTACCTACATATTAGTTTCAGACTTCCTACCAGGGGCGGCTCGTGGCATTGGGCTGCCGGACTGCAGCCCCCTCAACATAAAAAATAGAAAGAAAATAAAAAAATATATTTTTTTAAATTTCGCGGACTTTGCGCATGCGCAGTAGTCCCGACTACTGTCGGTCTATGCGCATGCTCAAGGCAGTCCGGCAGTTCCCATAGGGGGACACAAGGAGACGTCTGTGCACTTTTAAAGTGCACAGACTCGCTAGGATTATGGGTCGCGTCCGGACTGCAAGAGCAGCAGCAGGACTCGGGAAGGAGCATTGGGATCTCATCAGGCTTTCCTTGGGATCTCGCGGGTCTTTGAGTATTGCGCGGGAAGGATGTATGTTAGCTGGATATATTCAGGTAAGTGTATGGTGCTTGAGTTTGTGTGTGTATGGTGCTTATGCTTTACTGGAGAGAGAGAGAGTTTGTGTGTGTATGGTGCTTATGCTTTACTGGAGAGTGTGTGTGTGTGTGTGTGTGTGTGTGTGTGTGTGTGTGTGTGTGTGTGTGTGTGAGAAAATGCCCCAGATGCTTATGGTGGTGTGGTAGGGAATACCTCAGGCTTGAACCCTGTACCCTGTATGCAGGTGTTAACGACTTGAGTTCCCTACCCACCACCATTTGTAAAAAAATTGCAGATTTTTGCCTCATATTTGATCTGATCTGTTCCTCATAATATCTGTGGTTTGTAAATGTTGCAATGCTTGATATTTGATGGTGTAGTAGTAGCATTGTTGCCTCACAGCTGCAGGTTCTTGGGTTTGATTCTTGGCTGGGGTTCCTTCTTTGTGGGGTCTGTATCTTCTCCCTGTGTTTGTGTGGGTTTGCTTTTGTGTCCTCCCATGTTACAAAGACATGTCTGCATTATTTCTTCCTGGGCCTCTGCTGAAAATTGTTTATTTGTTCCAAGTCAGACTGTCCTGATTAAAAATGTTAAATAAAATTGACAGGCATTTGAATTTCAGACTTAAGGGTTTCTGAATGTTTAATTCCTTGCATATTTGATGGTGCAGTGGTAGTATTGTTGCCTCACAGCTATAGGTTTTCTGGTTTGATTCTTGGTTGGGGTGGCTTCTGTGTGGGGTCTGCATCTCCTCCATGTGTTTGTGTGGATTTGCTCTGGTGCCCTGCCATTTTACAAAGACGTGTCTGCAGTTTTAATCCCTGCTGAAAATTGGTTTTGTTTTGTCCGCAGTAAAATTGACAGGCATTTGAATTTCAGACTTCAGGTTTCTGAATGTTTAATTCCTTGCATAATTGATGGTGCGGTGGTAGTATTGTTGCCTCACAGCTATAGGTTTTCTGGTTTGATTCTTGGTTGGGGTGGCTTCTGTGTGGAGTCTGCATCTTCTGCCTGTGTTTGTGTGGATTTGCTCTGGTGCCCTGCCATTTTACAAAGATGTGTCTGCAGTTTTAATCCCTGCGTCTCTGCTGAAAATTGTTTTTGTTCTGTCCGCAGTAAAATTGACAGGCATTTGAATTTCAGACTTCAGGTTTCTGAATGTTTAAGTCCTTGCATAATTGATGGTGCAGTGATAGTATTGTTGCCTCACAGCTATAGGTTTTCTGGTTTGATTCTTGGTTGGGGTGTCTTCTGTCTGCATCTCCTCCCTGTATTTGTGTGGATTTGCTCTGGTGCCCTGCTATTTTACAAAGACGTGTCTGCAGTATTAATCCCTGCGTCTCTGCTGAAAATTGTTTTTGTTCTGTCCGCAGTAAAATTGACAGGCATTTGAATTTCAGACTTCAGGTTTCTGAATATTTAATTCCTTGCATAATTGATGGTGCAGTGGTAGTATTGTTGCCTCACAGCTATAGGTTTTCTGGTTTGATTCTTGGTTGGGGTGGCTTCTGTGTGGAGTCTGCATCTCCTCCCTGTGTTTGTGTGGATTTGCTCTGGTGCCCTGCCATTTTACAAAGACGTGTCTGCAGTTTTAATCCCTGCGTCTCTGCTGAAAATTGTTTTTGTTCTGTCCGCAGTAAAATTGACAGGCATTTGAATTTCAGACTTCAGGTTTCTGAATGTTTAATTCCTTGCATAATTGATGGTGCAGTGGTAGTATTGTTGCCTCACAGCTATAGGTTTTCTGGTTTGATTCTTGGTTGGGGTGGCTTCTGTCTGCATCTCCTCCCTGTATTTGTGTGGATTTGCTCTGGTGCCCTGCCATTTTACAAAGACGTGTCTGCAGTATTAATCCCTGCGTCTCTGCTGAAAATTGTTTGTTCTGTCCGCAGTAAAATTGACCAGCATTTGAATTTCCAACTTCATGTTCTTCAGAATACATAGTAGCACAACCTTTTTTTAGCAATTTTCTAAGTTTATAAGATGAATATTTTAAATTTGTCCCTATTTTTGGGACTGTATTCCCCCATTATTGGCTTCGTCCAGGTTTTTGTGCTAAGGTTGACAGCTATGGCAAGAACTGAATTCAATGAATATGTTTGAGGGCTGTATTCCCTCATTACTGGGTTTGTCCAGGTGTTTTGTACTAAGAGGTTGACAGCTATGGTGAGAACTGAATTCACTAAATGATAGCCATTTAAGTTTCAGTCTTCCTCTCTTTACAAAGCAGCTGATGTGGCGTAGTGGTATGTTACTCTGACTGTTTTTTGCTCAGGGACCTTGGCAGTAAAATATATGGTGGCAACACAACATTTTATTCTAGCAACTTTCCAAGATTATACAAGCAATGTTTAATGTGTCCCTGTTTTTGGGCTTTTGACCCCCCCTCCCAATACATTTTGGCTTTTTCCAGTTTTCTTGAGCTGCGAAGTTGAGATGCAGTTGAGTATTGAGTAGATTTTACAAGGAACTGAGAGCTGCAGGGGAATAGAAGTTTAGTGCTTTACCAAGTTAATACTATAGCACAACAGGTTGTGTACTTGCTTTTGATGCAGAAGGTTGTGGGTTCTACTCCCACAAGGGGTGGATGCTGCCGTACTGAGAATGTTCTTCTTGGTGAAGATACTAACTATGAGTTCGTTATCAGTTTGCCATCCATTTTCTCTTGCAATATTATTACTAGCTTATCATTTTTTTAATGTAATATAGGCAATTTATTCCTGAGGGGCAACAGGCACTTTATTTTTCGATGAAACCATGAAATATAAAGGTGATTGCTAGCAGCAACCGCTTCATTAGTTACAGATTTCTTTAATGTGGAATTATTTAGATGACTGACTTCAGAGATTGTGCATATTTACTGATAATGGACTGTAGAATTGTGCATATTTACTGATAAAGGTGGACTGTAGAATTGTGCATATTTACTGATAATGGTGGACTGTGGAATTGTGCATATTTACTAATAATGGTGGACTGTAGAATTGTGTATATTTACTAATAATGGTGGACTGTGGAAGTCTGAGTAGACTTTTATGATAAATGTTCTCAACTGGGCAGTTTTGCCATTATGGGTGCATATGGTTTGTTTCATTGCTTACTGGAAAAAATGTTCAAAACAAATTTTAAACACCCTGTAACAAGTGTACTGTATTGTACAAGGAATATAATTTTAGTACAATGAGGAAGGTGTATCAAAGAGCACATGTATGTTTCATATGCAAGGAGTCTATGATTCGAAAACAGCCCAAAATTAATCTTTATCTGCCACTGGCAAAATGTATTTTCTTTGAATGTGGGTTTCAATGCTGTTTCAATGAATGTGAGTTTCAAGGGCAGAGAAGTTTTAATGCTAAGTTTTCATTGTGAGACTGTATTGCTTTGTTTAACAGATGACTTAGTGTTTGTGCTGTAAAATACAAAATAAAACTTTCAAATGAAGTCCAACTCATCATAGAAGTAAAGCAGTATGCACATTAGTGTTTATGGTAAATGGAGTGAAATAGCCAAGTATAATGGTTCATTGGAATGACTGCAGAGGCTCCATTCAACCATTATTTTGTCAGGGGGGGAAGGGCAGCAAACTCAGACAGGCCCAGCTGAACTATACCTCCCAACTGTCCAGATTTTCAAAGAATGAATAGATTTTTGCTTCTTATTTTTGGTTTGTTGTTCATAAAATTTGTAGTTTTAATTCCTAAATGATTTGCCAGAAGTCACTCAAGTTGCAGACTTCATAACCTTCAGAAAAATGCATGTTAAAGTAAGAGCTGTTCTATCAACTGTCTCAATTTATACAAGAGCAATTTTTAGTACTGTTTATATGTGCCCCCAATATATTTGGCCTTGTTCAGATTTACTGCATTAACAGGTTGAGAGGTACATGCAAATAAATTGCTTTATAGAATTAGGCATAGCCAACCTCTCAACTGTCCCCAATTTTTGGCTCAAAATGTTGCTCTTCCCCCTTATAATCCCTCCGCAAAATAGCAATTTTGGAAGAAAACATGGAGGGTTTACAATTAAGAAATAACTGTAATAATCAAAGTTATAGATTACTTGAAATGCATGTAGATTCTTTTATATTTTGTCAGCTGCTCAAGGTAGCAGTACTAATATTAAAGTGTCCCTTCTTTGACAGGTAACAGCTGTATTGTGTGTCTATTTTATATTTTTGCATCACATTTTTGTCCATTTTTCATAAAATTGTGTTTTTTGGCAAATTAGTGACAAATCACTAAAGACTGAAGTTAGAAAATGACAGACATTTGAGTTTCAGATTTTATACCCTTCAGAAAATTCATACTAATGCAAGACCTATTCTATTATCTTTCTAAGTTTATTAGAGCAATATTTAAAATTTGTCCTTATTGTTGGGCCTTTGTCCCACTTCTGTGTATGGCTTTGTCCAGATTTCTTGCTCTTGAGGTTGAGAAGTATGACAAATGTGTCAGGGCCATCACAGTCAGCCAGAGAGATTTCAAATTGTGACATGCTTGTTGCACCCCACTCCCCCATGTAATGACTCTGGATGTGTCCAAGCAAGGCAAGGAGTAGTTGTATCTACCTTGGATGGGGAGGACACACTGCATAAGTACTACAGTGGCTTTTCATCTGCCCTTGATTTTGCAGAATGGTCTGGTTTCTGTCATATTTTTGTACTGTTGATTTATGCTTATTACTCAAAGTGCCTGTTGCTCTGTGTTTTTAAGTAGCAATGCTTTAATGACCATAATGTAAGCTTGTCTGAGATCGTAAGATGCAAGTAAGCTTTAATAAGCATACTGTTAAAGAATTGCCAACATTGAAAGCCTTTCTGTTGTTGCCATGCAGAGAATACTTGACTAGATAATGTATAAGCCTTGGGTATTAAAGGACAGGATTCCATTATTTTAAAAAGCTCATTACACTTGTTGGAGACTTCCAGTCATCTCTACAGACTTTACCCGTAAACTAAACAGAATGCCAATCGTGTGTGGTCCATAACCTGTACAGTAATCCTTTAAGCAATGTATCTTGAGCTTGTTTCTTGTTTGCTTTTCATTTTTTACTTTTATCATGTTTTCCCCATGAAACAAGTTGTCAGGCAGCAGGTCTTTTTGGATAAGAAACATTTTTACAAGTGGGGGCATCACATAGATTTCTACTTTCAGCATGTTACTTGGTACTTTAATAAAGCTGAATATATTATAATTAGGACTGCAGTGCAAGGAGAAGTGGTTTGAGTTGAGTGCTTCTGGTTTTTCTTATACTTGATTTTGACTGGCATTCCAGTAATGTATTAAAAAGTAATTTATTTTATCATGCCTCACAACCTTTTGTTTCCATCTAGATATTAAGTAAGCTGTCATGCAGCCAATGCATTGAAATATTTTTATTCTTCTACACTTATTTTTGTCTTGATTGGACTTTCATAATGATGGTTTGCCACCCAGGGCAGCGTATTTAATTAAAGTTAGTTTTTTGTGGTTTTGTGCATAGCTCCTCCCCTTTCTGGTTGACCACACCCCCCTTGACCCCACCCATTCAGCTATCTCCTGCAGCCCCCCTGTGATTTGAAGTCACCAGCCGCCACTGCTTCCTACCCTTCAGAACTGACATCCCACTGCCTGACCTGCTGTAGTCTGTCTGTTTAGGCCTTGGGGGGGAGGTTACCCATAGGCATCATTCAGAGGCCATAGCACAGCCTTTGTTTGTGTTTGTCTACACCTGTCCAGCTGGCTGTGACTGTTGTTGGGTATGTGAACCCCCCCTGACTTGCATGTGTGAGTCACTTAACTTATGGGTGTCCCAGTATTGAGGGTGGTGCTGCAGGGCTGCCTATGTTGGATGCACATAGTACACTCCCTACACACAGTTGAGCACAGGTAGTGTAATGTTTGGCATCCCTTTTACTGTATATGAGAGTCAGAGAGAGGTGTTATTCCCTGGGTCCCTCCTGTGTCAGTGTATGCGTTGCCTCTTTGCCAAGGCCAGGGTATACTGGGCACACCTCCTTCTGCCTACTGCGGCAGGCTCAGGTTGTTCCTCCTCCGAGTCACTCTGTGCCTGTGCAGGCCTCAGCATTGTTGGGAGGCTGTGTGGCCCTGCCCCATGCTGTTCCTGCTGCAGCTGTTTCTGCAGATCATATTGTGTAGCATGGCACATACGAGGACAATGTGGGTACATGTAGCTGGTAAATACTGCAAGGCTCCACTGGATGTGTCCAGGCACCGGAACCGTGACTTGAGCATCCCAGACACATGCTCTACTATAATTCTGGTCTGTGCGTGTGCCTCATTATGGAGTTCTTGTTCGGGTGTGTGTGCATTTCTGATGAGTGTCATCAGCCACAGCTCCAGTGCGTATACAGCATCCCCCTCTAGGTGACTGTCAGGGATTTCCCCATTGGCAAATCTCTGGTACAGCTACATCAGATGCCAAATGTGGGAATCATGATAGCTTCCAGGGCAGCCAACACACACATTCATTATTATGCCCTGGGCATTGCACACAACCTGGCAGTTGATGGAGGGGAAGACCTTGCGGTTGATGTAGACCCTACCCCACTCACCGGGTGGTGCTTTGATGCATATGTGCGTGCAGTCTATAGCACCCACTGCCTCAGGGTATTCTGCTATTTGGTGGAACAGTTGCATATTGCTGGCCAACGCCTCATGGGTGTTGGGGAAATATACATGCTCACCGACATGTGCTGACATGGCATCCAGGAACTGGTGGAGTACCCTGGATGCTGATGCCTGTGAGATCCCCATCATATCCCCAGTTGGCCTTAGGAAGGTAGCTGTAGCTAATATTCTTAGGCCTACACATACCTTGGTATCCACTGGGATGGGTTCCCCTCTGTTAGTTCTGTGTGTCAGGCATGGCCGACACAGCTCAACAATTTGCTGTAGGAGGTCCATGTCCACCCTATAGTGCTCCACTCTCTCCAGATGATGTAGCCCCTGGTAGGTTACCCTGGATCTGTACACTCTTCTCTGACTTCCCACTGTGGGTTGGTCGACAGTATTAACATCCTCACCAACCTCAGCCTCTTCCACAAGTTGTTATATGACAGCTATTGCAACCCATATCATTTTGCTGTTGTGAGTGTTAAAAGTTCCCCACTTGTTTACACTGGTGGTGTAGAGTGTGGGAAAAACCAGAGGGGAAGGTGTTCGTATAGTTTATAGTAATGTTCTGGGCTGGGCTGGTCTGCTGCCTGTGAGATTGGCTGATTCGGATACATTTCACCTGCCAACTATGCTAATTCTCCTTGATAAATTTCCTCCTGCTGTTTTCCCTTCCCATTGCCTTCCTGGAGCCTGGGCGGTGCGCCGCACAAACAGAGTGCTCAAATCTGCACAGTGCTGCTATTTCCTGGTTTAACCTTCCTTTTCTTCCTTTAAAACCTGGTGCGCAGCGCACACACCTGCTTAGGCAATGTAAAGAGTGCTTGGCAGATTCAGACACACCCCCTAGCTTAGCTGTGCTAAGCTAGGAGTAAACCCAAGCCACAGGGCTCCTGTCCACTTACAGCATGCCTGACACCCCCCATGATGTCACCTAACTCGTAGGCTTGCACCAAGCTATTCCTACTCTTACACTGTTGGGACCTGACTTACATGCTGGGGAAAACTGGGATTCACTATCATTCCCCTCATTTGCATAGGATTGCCTGCTAATGCATAGTTACATGTCTCAGACTCAGCCTCCCCCCTTAGCAACCGCTACTCACTGGCCATGTTGTCTTCTGCCTGCCATTGACTTGCATGGCAGAATACTGATTTTAGTTAGAATACTTAATTTAGGTTTATTTTGTTATTTTCCCCCCATCCCATTTGCGCGCCGCTGCCCTACGCTTAAACAACCGAGATCGGCAAAAAAAAAATAAAAGTTGATGTTTGTATTTTTTTCACTGTTTGCAATGCCAATGGCCTTATACTTGGCCATTGGCATGCATACTAAATGATATGCAGCCTTTATTTGGAGCTGTCACATCTCCGTTTTGGAGTTTGCAGAAATGTACTCCATTACTGAGTACATTTCTGCAGATTGCACTAGTCCTACACGGCTGGTTGCAAGCTTCCTGGATCGCAAAATCACCTCATTTGCATGGATTTCTCCTGCAAATGGAGTGATTTGCATACAGGGGTTTAGTCTGTGCAGGACTAGTGCAAGAGCGCTCATGCATGCCCCAATAGGCTGTTCCTGGATTGCATGGTAGACATATTGCCTGCTAGAGCTCCTGCACCGCTCTTGCATGCCATGCAAGGCATAGAGAATCCAGGGGAAAGTAGCAGTCTTATTGAGATGCATTGAATTTAGTAGATCTGCACTCTGTGCAGATTCCCAGACTAGTGCCCCCTCAACTCAAAGTTGAGGAGCAAAAAAAATAAAAATTCTACTGTCATACGCTCACCCCACACTAACCTAAACACTGAGCCAGAAATGCAGCACACACTTATGAAGCTCATATTCTCACAACTTCACACAATGACCACATGCCGATCATGTCCCCTATCAGCTTGAGCCTGCGGCATTTGACTACTTTATTCCAGCCTAGTTAGACCTCTGGAATATGGAAAAGGTGGTCCTAATGGATAAGTTACATGGACCTGTACTGTGTGGTACAGTAGTTCCACAAAGTACTGACTAGACAGTTGGACACTGTGGGCCCTTTCTTTGTAATGTCTTTATGAGTAACATTATTTAAGGTCAAGAGAGTAAAATATAGTTTTCTGATGAAGAAATATATTTAGCAGGGCTGATACAAAAGAACTAGAAAATTTGAAAGTAGATTTGTTAGGGTTGGAGGAGTAGATTGAAATATAACTGCTTAAATTCTAAGCAAAAGACTAAAGCAAACTAATGCATCTATTTAATAAATCCTCAGAAAATAAATGTACACGCTAAGATAAAACAGAAATAACAATCAAAATGGAAAAGTATATTGGAACTGACATTTAAAATGTCTTAAATATAAACTGGTGACTAAAATGTCATGTAGGAAAGCAGTTGGAAATGCTAGTGGGATGCTGGGAAAAAACATAAATAACTAGTAGAAAAGGAGTTAGTCTTTTTTACATAATTGCTGGGGTCCGTATCAGAAGCTTGAGTTTTCAGAAACTTGAAATGCATATGGTTGAGACCATAGCATTGATTTCCCAAAAAAATCAAAGCTTTTGAATGGAGATCATGGCACATTAAAGATCTGGGAATTTACCATTTTTCCCCACTGTAGTACAATCTTGGAGTTGGTATATATAGTATGCAAGGAGTGTGGGTGTTTTCCAATATTCAAGTTTTCGGAAAATCGATCATGTGGTCTTGACCATATGAATTTCAAGTTTCTGATAGGGATCCAATTGTTGATGTCATACTTAGAAAACATTAAGAAGTTCTGAAGCTTTCACATTTGTTGTAGGTCAGATAAATTTAGTGAACTGCAGCAAAAATTTAGTATAGTCTGCAAAAATTATATAGAGAAGAACATAAAAAATGAGTTTGCCCACATCTTTAGAAAAGAGGGAACATTGGGAAATTACATAAATTGTATGATTCTCTTGGGAGTCAACAAAGGTCTGTAGAGTATTTTTAAATAAATCAAAGATGCATGAGAATAAGGATATGCAGTCTAAAGTAGCAAGATAATGTCTCAGAAGACAGGCAGAGAAGTCATTTTAAATTAGAGTGGATCAGAACTATTCAGAAGGTTGTAGTGCTATCAAACATTTGTTAGTGCCAGATATTAGCTTGGGTAGAGCTGAACTACAGCAGATAAGTACCCTGTTGGGGAACCTTCTTTTTTCTCCTCTTTTTAGTTAAGATTTTTTCATATCTGCTAAGAGGGTGAAGTGCAACTGTGGTAAGCAGATCCTTTATAAAGACCTCCACTCCTACTGTCTGTTTTGTTTTTGTTTAGGGGTTCAGCATGATTACAGAAACTATATAAATCTGCTAATTGTTCATCCAAAAACCTTCAGAACTAGACTTTTCTCCTTAAATACTTACTTAGGAACCAATGTTTGAAGTGCCTCCTGCAAAGCAAAATCTACAGCTGCCCAGTCTGATTCGGGCATTCTAGTTGTGATTCAGCAGAAATCTTTGGTACATCTGATTGTTTCTTAGATGCCTGCTACCGGTGCCTGTTACCTCAACCCCACTGGAGACTAGTATGACTTTTGCTACCTGTACATCTGATAAAACTGACCCTACCATGATATTAGAGTAGGGGGATCCTAGGGTGATCATCTCAGTATGGCCAGCATGCATACCTCAAATTGTAGTTAAGTCGGAAATACTGGGCACCTTAATTTAGGTCCATCAGGGTGGCCGCGGTGGTGCATTGGTTAGCGTTGCTGCCTCACAGCAAGAGGTTCTCTGGTTCGATCCTTGGCTGGGGTGCCTTCTGTGTGGAGTCTGCATGTCCACCCTGTGGTCATGTGGATTTCCTCCGGGTGCTCCGGTTTCCTCCCACATCCCAAAGACATGCTGTAGGTGGACTGGACACTCTAAATTGGCCCTAGGTGTGAGTGTGTGTGTGCTTTCTGTGGAAGGTTGGGTACCGGGCTGGCAACTCGATACTGTAAAACTCCACTGCCAATCGTGAGCGGACAGGTGATCCGCTGTGGCGACCCCTAACTGGGAAAAGCCAAATGAAAAGAAGAAGTGTTCCAAGCCATTATGCTTTGTCTGGGTGGATGTCATGCCAAGGGAAAAAAAAGTTCTTCCACTAGATATTTCAGGAGAAGGAATGACTAAATTTTTCACAAGGCATATACAACAATATTTTGTCTACAAAGCTCACTTCCACTACTTCACAAGCTTCTCTTTACTGAAGAAGCAGCATTAATCCTCATCTGAGGAAGAAATATCTGATTCAGATGAGGATTCTTTAGCAAGCTCCTTTTAGATTCAGTCCTCTGGATAGTTTTTTTCAGATAATGAAGACACCTTGTCCCTTGACTCCCCCATAGAAAAAAAAATCCTTTGGGGAAACTATCACAAGGACGATGCAACATTCTGAATGACAACCCATGCAAGTCATAGAAGGCACAGTGATGTACACAAAAGATACTATGATTTGCTTGAAGTAGGGGCTCAAAATCCACTCTTGTTCCCCAAGTTTTGGAATAATTCCTGGATGCCTTTGTATTCTCTTCTGCTTATCCAGTTTCACAGCCTCCAACCCCCCCCCCCAAAAAATGTATAGGTTGTAAAACATCCCTGAGAATATGCATCTTCTCTACAAAAACATGTATCAAACCCTTTGGTCTTTTGAGTCTACACTGATAAGCCCAGAAAGGTTCTACCTACAGCTAACATGTTGCCATCAGACAGATAGTAAGGCCATGCATGGACAGTGATTGCAAGAAGGTCTTAGGTCTACACCTCTGCCACCTTGGATTGTAGGGCCTTAAATTATCAAACACAGATGACAAAATAACTTTTATCCATGTTAGTGAATTTAAATAAAAGTCTGGCTAATTTAGTGGACTCTGAGCAAAAGGTGCAAGCTGTGTCTATGCTCACTCAGGCTACACAAGTAGCCAGAAATTCCATTAAATGCCATTGAGACTTCTTCAGGCATTCAGCCATTATTTCTCTTATCCACAGATGTGCTGGTTTTGTCTTTAGTCCCTCCCTGAGGATATTAAAACTGAACTTGTGACTCTTGTTTGACCCTAATGTGGTCAAAGTGTTAAAAACTCTGCAGGAGAAGGGAAAACTAATTTAGAATTTCAGACAGATGTTTCTCACATCATTCTCTAGATATCAAAGGGCTCATTCTTCCAAGCCCAGTTCCTTTGTCTGGAGGGAGCAAAATCCCCTCCAGAATGGCAGAAAACCCATGAAAAGATTTCAGGAGAAAACTCCACGTGAATTAAAACCTGAGAAAGTGCTTGTTCCAGATAAACCAGCCTATATCTACTGCCTCTTCACTTCCTCCTCTGTCAAAATATTCCCTTGTCCAAAAGACTCACTCTATTAATTCAAGATTGAGAATTCATCACAACAGAAAAGTGGGTCTTATCAATCATCCAATACAGGTACAAAATGTCTTGCAGGGAACATGTAGATCAATATGTGTGTATATTCCTTTAAGAAGCTATCCAAGGGCTTGCAGAAGTGTTTAAATACCGAGCACATGCAAGCTAGACTGCCATTTTGTAGTAAGCTGTTGATATGTAAGCATGTATATATGTAAGGTCTGTCTGTTAACTAGTTAGTATTTAATTATGCCACTATCCATCCTGATGTGTTTGTATGTATTAAAGCATCTGAATGAAACCCCAAACCTACTTGTTATATGTATTAGAGATGAACGATTGACATGGTGGCATGTCTAAATAACATGGTGCCAGAAATGGCATGTTTAAAGGGCATGGAGTCAGAACCAGCATATCCAAAGGGCATGAAGTTAGAGGCGGCCTGGCAAAACAACTTAAGGCATTTGCTTAAGCAGGTGGAATATAGATGAGTGGATCATCCCAAAAATGTGCAAACTTCGCAAAACAGATCAGAAACGAATTTCAGGTATTAAAATTTGCTCAGCACTATTTCTTTCAGCATAATATGAAACCAGGCATACAGAACATTCTAAACAATATTTGCATAAACCAATATGTACAATATTGATAAAAATATTTGAATTACTAGGGAAAATGTTTGAAATAAAGTCCAAATTGCATAAAATGAATAAAATAAGGGGAAACAACCACATTTTCGCAAAGCATGTATTTTTTATATTACGCCAAGATAACCAAGTTATCAGAAGTGTATAAAGTGTTTGCATGTTTGTGCAGTGTTACAGTAAAGGTATTTTGCAAGGTACAGCCATTACAAGGCATATTTCACACAGTACAGCTATTACAGAGCATATTTCTCTAAGTATTTTGAAGAGTTTATTGTGCATTTCAATGTTATTATAAGCTCTCTGCACTATTTGTTCATACATAAATGCAAGGGTCATATTTTTGGTGTGTTTGTGTATACTTTGTGGGAATGGCAGACAGATTTCGAAAACCCAGTGCACTTGCCTTTGACAGTAATATTACTGAGAACTGGAGAGTGTTTGAGCAAGAGTACGACATTTTCATACAGGCTGCATTTTCTGATAGACATAACTGTACAAAGGCATTTATTCTACTTAATTTAGCTGGATCAGAAGCTATAGAAATGGAACGTTCATTTGTGTATGCACCTGCTGTCTATACAGGAGAGGGAGAAAACTGTCATATTGTTGTACAAGCTGAATCAAGGGAGGACCCAGAGTGCTTAAAATGTAAATTTAGAGACGTGTAACCCCCAGACAGATGTTTATTAATTTAACATTTGTTAACCAGGAAAGTCTGACTTGGAGCAAAGCCAATTTTCAGCAGATGCCCGGGGAGAAACACTCCAAACATATGCCTTTGTAACGTGGGAGGAAACCCACACAAATGCAGGGAGAACATGCAGACTCCACACAGAAAGCATTCCAGCCAAGAATCGAACCAAAGAACCTCTTGCTGTGGGATGACAATGCTACCACTGCAACGTCGAATGTTACAATGGAGAGGCATTTATTTTACACAAGGAATCAAAAGTCTAGTTAAACTTTTGCAGCATATATTAACTGACCTGAGAAATAAAGCTAAAACATGCAGATTTGGTGATTTAAGGAATGCATTGAAGGAGAGACTTGTGTGTGGCATAAAAGATGATGCTGTGAGAAAGATTTAGCTTTGTGACAGTAATTTAACTTTGAATAAATCCATTGAGATTTGTCAGATATATGAGCTTACAGAAAGGCAAACATATATGCTTACAAATGAGAACAGCTCTAGAAGGTAAAGTGATAAAGCTCATGTTGATACTATGCAGCATGTTATTAAGAGAAATGGGCCCAGGCACATCAACTGTAACCCCTGCAGCACTCACTGGTAAACCCCAGAACTTTCCAGCACATTCCACAGTCTCAGTGAAGCATAAGAGTGAGTCAACAAACTCAAAACATAAGGGTGGGGGTGAACAGGAGCCATCCACTTTCATTGCCAACCATTGTAATTATGGTGGAAGTCAAGAATCTAAAAAAAGGAAATATGTTTAGCTTTTGGTCAACAATGCCACATATGTAATAAATAGAATCATTTCAAAAGGCCCACATTCTTATATTAAATGGGAACATTTTAAGAAACGAGTTGATCAGTTAGACAGTGACAGTACTACTCTATGTTGATGGTGTGTCAGTGCTTCATGAAACCGTCAAGCCAGTAGATTTAAGGGCAAAAAATGAAGTATTTTGCACTGTTTGGATAAATAGCAGACCCATGGAACTCAAAGTTGGCACAGGTTCCATGTGCAATGTTATGTTAGCAGAAACATTTGCTAGTATGTATCATGGTGAAAGGCTTGATTTGGCAAGGTGTGCGAAACATGTTGCTTATGGAGGTGAAGAAATTCAGACTGGAGGCTCAGTAGTGCTTTCATGTTATTCTGCTGGAAGAAGCTACACCTTCTTATTTTATGTGGTCAAGAGGCGCGTTCAGTCATTATTAGGGCTCAGAGTCAGTTTGAAAATGGGATTGCTTTCATTTGATAAGGAAGTCTACCATGTTAGCTTAAAAGACCGCTACTCTAATTTTGCCCAGTACATTTTTTTTCTACCTATGCTGATCTATTCGAAGACAAACTAAGCAAACTTCCAGTTGTGTACTACCTAAAGTAAGACACAGAGGTCAGTCCAGTTATCAAGCCAGCACATAAAGTTTCAATAGCCATGCAGGACAGGGTCAAAGCTGAGCTAGATAAAATGGTGTGGCAAGGTGTGATTTGTCCAGTCAAAACTCCAGCTGAGTGATCTTCCATGGTGGTAACTCATAAGAAAACTCAGATGACATCAGGATATGTATTGACCCATGAAATTTAACAAAGCACTTAAAAGACCTCCTTCTAATGCACACAATCAAAGTAGTCACAGCCTTGATTCCAAATGCCACTATTTTTTCTGTCTTAGATGCAAAGAGTTCATTCTGGCAAATTCAGTTCGACAAAAAATCCTCATTGCTAACTACTTTCAGTACTGTTTGGCAGGTACAGATTTTTGAGAATATCATTTGGGATAAATTCTGCAAGTGAAGTCTTTCAACGTGCAATGGAGCAAATTTTTTCTGGGTATCCTTATGCTATTATAGTAGATGACATACTGGTAGGAGGTCGTGATGAGGCAGAACATGACAGAAACCTCAGAAAAGTTCTAGAAAGAGCACGTCTAGTGAATCTTAAGCTCAACCCACACAAATGCAAATTCAGGCTACAAGAAGTTACTTATGTTGGTCATTTATTTACAAGTACAGGCTTACGACCAGACCCTTCTGAGCAAATAGCCATTCTTGAGATGCCAGTTCTAAACAATGTTCAAGCCCTGCAATGTTTTCTTGTCATGGTTAACTACCTAGGCAAGTTCATTCCAGACTTGAGCCAACTATCAGCACGACTCAGAGAGATGACATTTAAAGATGTTTCCTGGTCTTGGTTAAAGCAACACTAAAGAGCATTTGATGTCATGAAAAAGAGAGCCTCTAGTCCACCAACTCTCAGATATTATGATATTCACAAGCCAGTTACAATTTCTTGTGATGCTTCAAAATTTGGTCTTGGTGCAGTCATTCTACAACAGGATCAACCTGTTGCCTGTGCATCAAGAACTCTTACCAAAACTGAGATGCAGGATGCCCAGATCGAAAAAGAGCTTTTGGCAATTGTGTTTGCATGTTTGAAGTTCCATGATTATGTTTATGGTAGACCTATCCAGATTGAAATAGACCACTGACCTCTAGTCACTATCTTGAGAAAGACTATGCATTCAGCCCCAACCAAACTGCAATGTATGATGCTGAGACTGCAAAAGTACAATGCCAACCTTGTCTACAAGAAAGGCAAACTTCTTTATCTTGCTGATACATTACCCAGACCACCCAGAAATACCACAGAACAGCATAAGAATGAGAATCTTGATTTTGAATTCATGGAAGTGAGACATTTTTCTTCCACAGTTCTTGATGAACTGAGAGATCACACAGCCACAGATCCTATTTTACAAAGGTTCAACCACTTTATCAATCATGGACGGCCGTCTAAGCAATCAATTTTACCTCAAGAAGTGCAACCTTATTTTCCATACAGAGATGAGATTTTGTCTGACAAAAGTATCATTATGAAAGTTCTGAAAGTAATTGTTCCAAAGTCCTAGCAACAAGAGTAGATTACTATCTTGCATCATGGTCACCCAGGAGTCGATTCCACCAAAAGAAGGGCAAAAGGGCTAGTATTTTGGCCTTCTATGTCACAAGACATTGGGAGAGCGCTTTCATCTTGTTCAGAGTGTAATAATACAAAGTCACATCAACAGAAGAAACCACTTTAGCTTAACCAGATTCCAGAATTACCCTGGTCAACAGTAGCCACTGATATCTTCGAGTGGAATGGTCAGCATTATTGCGTATTAGTAGACTCTCCAATTGGTTTGAGATTGACATACTTCCTATCTTAGCATCCAGTACAGTCATTACAAAGATGAAATATCATTTTGCTGTTCATGGAAATCCACACAAAGTTATTTCTGACAATGGCACACAGTTTATAAGCCAACAGTTCAAAAGAATTTGCTGAAGAATGGGACTTTACTCATGTCACAAGTAGTCCTAAGTACCTGTATGCAAATGGTTTGGCAGAAAGTGCAGTTCAAAGTGCAAAGCAGTTACTAGAGAAGTCAAAATGAGACAATAGTAATGTTTTCCTGAATCTCCTGAATCTCAGAAATGTTCCTTGTGATAAACATCTTGGTTCACCTGGTCAGAGACTTCTGTCGAGACAAGCCAGAACCACATTACCAATCAGTAGTCAATTGTTGGTTCCATGTGTCAAGAACAACAGGTTAGTCAAAGCCAATCTGTTAAAGAAGCACCTAACGTAGAAGTCCTATTACGATAAGACCAGTAAACTGCTCAATCCATTACGAGGGAGAAGTGGTAAGGATGCAAACTTCCAAAGATTATGATCAAATTGGTGTCATGAAGAATATTGGTCCAGAGCCAAGATCGCACATTATAGAATCAGAAGAAGCAACTTTTAGGTGGAATTGGAAACATTTGAGACCGGTGTCTGAGCCTATATCACAGCACATAGCCTGACAGAAAGACTATCTTAGAGTGAGTTGTCCAGTGTTCCAATTCCAGGGGAAGTTCCAGAGGACATTCCCACTGCAGTGATGAATCCAGACGTTCCTGATACGAGTTGTGCATGGCACACTGTCCCTGTTGCTAAATTTGGTCTCAACTGTTATGTTATGAGATATGGTTGAATCTCTAAACCCTGTAGCAGATATGAAGCAACTTGGATGTGAACATTGTGTTTTGTTTCTAATGTATATAATAATGCATGTCTAACTCTAATATTGTTTTTTCAAAAGGGCAATCTTTTAAGAGGGAAGATGTAGATCAATGTGTGTGTGCATATACCTTCAAGAAGCTATCCAAGGGCTTGCATAAATGTATAAATACTGAGCACATGCAAGCTAGACTGCCATTTTGTAGTAAGGCTGTTCAGATGTAAGCATGTATATATGTAAGGTCTGTCTGTTAACTGGTTCATTCATATTTAATGATGCTGCTATCCATCCTGATGTGTTTGTATGTATTAAAGCATCTGAATGAAACCCCAAACCTTCTTGTTATATGTATTAGAGATGAATGAATGACAGAACTCCCCTCTTTCTCTAGGCTCACCTCATCCCGCCCCACATCCAGGAACTTTTCCTAGTGGACTACAGAACTATTTCCATACCTAGGCATAGGAAAAGGTTTTTATTCAAAACTCTTCCTGGTTTTTGAAGGCCCATACTGGAATAGTACTACTTCAACACCTTACTCTCCTTGCAGACTCTACATCCATTTATTCTTCCATAAGTGTTTCTAGTGTTATTAGACTTGAAAGCTGCATACCTGCACATCCCTATAACCCCATCTGCAGGGGATTCCCCAGTTTTTCTGTTTTTTTTTTTTCATTGCATGTTAAGATTTCTGCTTTACTCTTTGGTCTATCTACTGTTCCCAGGGACATCACGAAGTATGTACCAGCCATTGCCCTTTTCATAACCAGGAGATACAAATGTTCCCTACCTGGACAAACAACATTTTTATTCAGGCCTCATCACTGGACACTCCTTGGCTACATATCAACTTCAATATGTTGCTTCAGAAAAGACTGGATTTGACTCTCAACCTCAAGAAGTCTTCTCTGACTCCATCCCAGGATCTAGTCTTCTTTGGTTGCAGGCTGAATACCCTCTCAATTACAGCCTTTCTCCCTAAGGAGAAATGCCAGTCCATGTCCAGCTTCCTCCAGGCCTTGCTTCCACTGTGTTCAACCTCAGCAAAAGAAATCCTAAGATCTCTAGGCAACATGAAAGTCACAATAGCCACGGTGCCATTTGAAAGACTACATATGAGAAAAATTCAGTGGTATTTGTAGTCCCCTCGGTCACAGCACTGTCACCTAATGGACTTTCAAATCTCTCTCTTATCCTTTCTAAAGGAGTTGCAATGGTGGATATCTCAAATTCAACTCAGTTTAGGGGTTCCCTTCTGTCCACTCACAATGACCCAGTACCTTCATATAGGTGCATCTTATCTGACTTGTGGTGCATGGACAGGCCTCACAAGAGTTCAAGACCAGTGGTGCTGCAAAGAGGTTATGAAGTGCATCAATGCGAAGGAAACTTGACATCCTTATTCAAGCCCTTCAGGTGTTGTCCCACTTCTGGAGCACAGGCCCCTGAGTATCTTCACAGACATGTGATTTATCAACAAACAAGGGTGCACATAGTCCTACCACTTGTGCAGCTCTGCTGACATGGGCCATTACAATAAAAGTGAAATTGTCCCTGCAATCTGTTTACATTTCTTTAGAAGACAATTTTCTCAAACTCACTACGCTGGTCAATGGAAGACATTCATGAATGGGTGTTAAACAGGTCTGCCTGGACATAGTCCACATGTGGAATACTCCTCAATTAGATCTCTTTGCCTTCTACCAAAACAGACAACTCATGCTGTTCTGCTCCAGGACACCTTTTCTCTAGGCCTGAAGGATAGGTGCCATGTGCTTCAGCTGGGGAGGGAGGGCATTCCTTTATACCTTCCTCACTCCCCCTACTCCCAGAGGTTCTCTTGAAGATCCAAAAGGAACAAACTATAACTCTTGTTAGCGACTCCCTTCTGGCCCAGGCAACATTGTTTCCCCCTTCTTTTCTAACTAGCCAGGGGCCATCTTTACAAGTTACCCCACAAAATGGACCCTCTCACACAGAAAATGGGTTCTCCGATCTGCCTCACCTGCAGACTCTCAGTCTGACTATTTTGGTGATATAATCTTTATCCCTTTTAGACAAGTTTTCAATGGGTATTCTCCAGGTGTTACAGGAGGTGAGAAAACCTACCACTTGAAAAACATGCATCTCCAAGCAGGAAAGATTTTCAATCCAGTGTCTCAAGAAAGATGAGAACCCCCTTTGGGTGGATATTTCTATTATACTATCGTATTTGTGCGAGTTATACAAAACTGAACAAGCCTATTTCTCCATCAAGGCACACTTGTCTGCTATTTCTGCCTGTGTGCCTTTAAACCCATTTGTTTCCACAGCTGAAGTCAAACAGTTCTTAAAAGTCATCCTTCACTTGAATTGCTGTAGGAGGACTAGCCCACCTCCATGGAATCTGAACTTTGCTTTGGAAAAACTTATCTTACCACCTTTAGCACCAGAGGCCTCCACCCCATTAAAATTCTGCACCTGAAAAATAGTTCTGCTTGTCACTCTTATTTGTGCCAGAAGAATTTTGAGCTACAAGTCCTAATAAAGGGGTTTCCTTAAGGGTTAACCCATCTTTATGCCCAAAGTGGCAATTGAGTTGTCACTCAACCAGGGTATCCATTTGCCTATCTTCTTTCCTAATCCACAGAACACCTTCATTCCCTGGATTTTTACTAAAAGCTAAGATTCAAGAGAAAAGTTGTCAGGAAAATTGACAAGGTCTTTGTCTCCTTCCATGAGGGTTAGTTGTCCAACCTTGCCACCAAACAGGCTATCTCCAACTGGATCTATAAATCCATGACCTTATTTTAGGTTCAGTGGTTCATAGGAGGTTACTAGACTAATGCTTTACAAACCTCACCTTGTAGTAACCCAAGTGCCCTTATTGGCCAGAGTGATATGGTCATTGTTAGCAAGGTGATGTTGTCATCAGCACTAACTGCCCCTGTTCATGAGGGGCATAGGTGTCACCCCCAGGGTGAATTTACGGTTACCCATCTTGTTGTCGAGGTTGTGCTTGAATAGGGTCATTGAGGAGCTCTGCTTCACATGGAGTGGGAGCTTATTCCAGATTAGTGGCAATCACTGGGAGATATATCTGTCTCTGCAGTATGTTCTGTTAATGTCACAAGCTAGGTTTAGATCCCTGGAGTGTGTTATTCTTGTTGCATTTGATTTGCATATGTGCAGTATTTCCATTAGGGTAAAGTCCAAGAGTGCTCTGTAGGCCAGGCACAGGTCACCTCTCAGCAGCCAGTAGGATACAGATTACAGTGGCAGGGCTTTCAGTCTTTCCATGTATGTCATGTTTTGGATGTCCTCCATTCTCTTTGTTAGAAACCTCTGTGGTCTCTCCAGTTGCAGGTGTCTGGTGAGGTACATACAAAAGGGAGCATTGTACTCAGTTACTGCTCTGATAAGAGTTGAGTACAGCGGAACCATAACCTCCCTGGTCTTGGATATGATGCCATTATTTATGAGGTGTGCAATGTAGAATGCTTTTCTTGCCACTAGAGACACATGGTGATCAGTGTTTAGATTGCTATCAACCTGTGCTCCCAAGTCTCACACCACTGAGTTTGAGCTTATATGGGTTCTATCTATCTCATAATTAGCAGGGACTACTTTGCCAAAGGGGATAATGAGGCATTTTTTGCATTAAGGTTTAGTCTTTGAGTTTGGCACCAATCATTTGCCTGTGTCAGCCCTTTTTGTAATACGTTAACATCATTGGGGGACTCTGTGGTTGCACCCAGTTTACAGCCATCTGCAAACTTGGTAAACCACAGGCCATCTACCTTCACCTGGACTTCAGAAAAATGGATTCCAAACAGTAGAGGACCCAGCACAGAACCTTGTGGTACACCAGTGGTAACTGGCCTACTGGTGGAGGTGGACTCCCCAAGTTTGACAGTGTGCATTCTGTCGGTGAGCCAGTTTGCTACCCATATAGTAATGTATGGGTTCATCCCCAGCTGAGAGAGTTTCTCTATGATACCTGAATGGGGAATTGTGTCAAAGACCTTGGCTAAATCAAGATAGGTGGCACATACTGTTTTGCCCTCATCCAGGGCTTTGTTCACATTCTCAAAGTAGTCCACTAGGTTTAATAAGCAAGATCTACCCTTGCCGAAACCAAACTGGTTCAGGCCAAGGATTTGAAGGTCACCTATGTCATTGTGGATAAGGTCTATGATGATTCATTCCATGGCCTTGCAGATAAGGCTAGTTAGGCTTATGGATCAATAGTTTCCAGGGTCAGCTGATGGACACTCTTTGTGCAAGGGGATTACTGTTGCTGTTCTCCACTCTGCCAGGCAAAGCCAGTTCTCAGGCTATGGTTAAAGAGAGTGCCAAGTGGTTCTGCTAGGCCTTGTTTTAGATTGTTTAGTAAGCAACCTGGGTTGTTATTTGGTCCCATTGGCCTTGGAGAGTGCTTGCATGACCTGTTCTTTTGAGATATTAGGTAGAGGACTGGTGTTAGAATTGCTTTGGTGTATGTCTAGTGGGGACATAGTGCTGACGTTATTGCCAAATCTGTCAGATAATAGGTTGGCAATTTCCTCAAGTTCAGTGTGAGTGGTGCCATCCACTATAAATTTGGCACACAAGCTGGGCATTCTCTTTTAGGTTTTGGACATAGCTAAAGAATGCCTTGCAATTGTCTTTAGCTAGGGATGCTAATTTAGACTCCTAGCCAGCCTTAGAGGGCCTACCAAGATATCTGATTTGATTGTTCAAGTTGTGGAGGGTATTCTTCCTCTGTTGAGCAAGTTACCTCCTGTTCTTAGACATCGGTTTCTTTCCTTTGTTGTATGGCTCATTTATGCTTACAGTCCACCAGGGTGGCTTGTTTTTTTTTTTTTTTTTTTGGAAAGACCTGGTTTTATTCCTGTTGGGTACATCTGATTCAGTGTATTTAAGTGGCTGTATAGAGCATTTGTGAATTCCTCTGCATAGGAGTCATTGTTGACTATGTTGGCACGGGCTTTGAAACTTTTTATATACCATTGCTACTCCAGTGAGGGCATCAGGTTTCATCTTTACTTCAAACAAGACAGAATTATGGTCCTAACCTTACCAGGGAGGGCAACACACAGCATGTAGCGCAGTGACCCCCATGTTGGTGAGCAGTAGGTCCAGAACAACTGTTCCAGGGCATTTGAATTAACAAAGTCCAGGAACCTCATAATGATCGTGTTTGTATTCATGTAAGTCACCCAATCAAAGGAAGGATAGTTGAAACCATGACCAAGGTATTTGGCTGTATACTGAGCAACTCTAGCAAGTTCATGTAGGCGGTGTGCTTCTCCCGGCTCATGGTAAGGGACCTGTAGCTAACAATGATTTGGAAGGATATTTTACCTATAGATAATTGGATCTGGAGTAGATCAAGAGAGTCATACTGTTTCACCAGTCTTGAGGTGTATTTGGATTTAATGAAGATGGATACAGCTCCACATCTGGTTCTTTCATGCTCATTTTTGGGACTTAACATATGAAAGGCATTGTAGTCTTATATGGCTGGGGTGCTGTCAGTGGCCTTGAACCAAGTCTCTGTGACTGCACAAATGTCAGCATCTTTCAAGGTGAGGAGTGCTTCCAGGGAGTGTAGTTTACTGTTTAAGGTCCTAGCATTAAGCAGCATGACCTTGAGTTTGTCTTTATTGAATTTTATGTCAGAAGCTCTGTTGTTTGGACATTGCCTAAAAAGGCACCATGGAGGAGGCAAGTACCTTTTCCAGTATCAAAAAGCCTTGAAGAGACAGGTGAAGGCCATCTCTGACAAAGCAGCGTGGACTGTCGATCATGTCTTCCCAGGCAGACAGATACTGGATCTCCCTGGATTGACACCAGAAGTTAGCTAATTATTGAAATCAATCAGGTTTGTGTCTGTACTGTGGCATCACCTAAGGTGAAAGCAGACTGCTGCTTGGGATAGGGACATACCTACCTGGGACACACAATCTGGGAGTTCAGTCATGTCTCTATTCATATAGTGCAGAGAGGTACATCTCAAGTCATTCACACCAACATGTACTATGACAATGTCACAATGGCACTTGTTGCTGAGCGACTTGAGTGCGTGTGTAATTTGATGGATCCTGGCATCTGACAAGCAGCTGCCTGTGACCTTCTCCTTGTTCAGTCTGGTGTGGGGGACATCTGTGTTTCTCACTATTGAGTAACCTATGACCAGAACATTAGGTTTTGAGGTGTTTGCCTTAGGGACTTAATTATTGAGACACCAATAATGTATTATGTGTAATGGTGAATTCTGTTTGTGTGCCGGTATGTGTATGTTGTTTGTGCTTGGGAGGTCTCTGGTCTTTTGGCAAGATCTTAGTAAGTAGCCCCGTGTATGTGGATATATGTGTCTTGACCTTATCTTGTGTGAGTGGGGAGTTTTGTGTGTTGACAACCTAGAAACCAAAACAATCCACTGAAACCAGAATAAAGTTGAGCACTTTCATCCCATTTATTACAGAACTTCTTCAGAACAGACAGGTGCTTACAACCTGTTGTATGTCTTGAATATTGTTATGTGAAAAGACTGATTCAAATTTTGTGATATAGTTACATCTCTTACATGCTGTGTTTGTTTGCTTAAGGAGCAAGTGGTTGCCAGTATACATGAGGCAATTACTGCATTGCCTCAGGATTCTCATGTCAGCCAGATTGTCTGAAGAATATTATACCTTCCATGGCAGATCTCTGTCTTCAACTGTGAAGGCCCATTCCTCCAAAGCAGTCACTTCCTTCTCTGGCTCTAGATCCATCCTAGAGCTGGCCACCTGGTGTTCAGTTCACACCTTTACTAGACACTACAGAGTGGATGCATTCTCAAGATTCAGGACCTCTTTTGCCAGATATGTCCTGCTAGGATTGGTAGACCGCTCTCCTGTCTCCAACCCCTTCACCCTCTACAATCCTTAGCTTTCAGAATCACCCATCATTGCAACAGTGATCCAAGGAAGGACATAGTACAGTTGTGTAAGAGCTTACCATAACACTAGATGTCCTGCTAATCATTGTTGCACTTATTGCATCTCTCCTTCCTCACCCCTTCTGTTTCTTGTTGCCTCTCTTTACCTTGTAGACAACGAGGGGGTAGTTCTCTCCCCTTTTCTTAGAAGAACTTGTATTTTATTGAGTTATATACTCAGGCTTCTCTACGTTGTCCTTTGCTTAGATAGTCCAAGGATCGTATTCCCATATTTCTGCATAGGTACCTATATGCCTGTGGGCTGAGGTCATATGCTGGATGTGTGCATCAGGAAGATGTTGGCTTTGCTATGCTGGCAGAATTTCAGGTTACTCAGGCAGGATAACATCAGTATTGGAGTACTTCCAACAGAAATCAGTAGAATATCTATTATTTGATACGTTCTTACACAACTGTAATATCTGTACATTTACTTGAGTTTACACTAAGCTCTCACTGGGGATTGGTATGCTAGCTGGAAACGTGTCACTTATTAGGAAATAATGACAAGGTGTTCACTATCTCTGCAGTCAGTGCCATGGGCTTGGAATACATGCCGTAGAACACCTCCTGAATTGCATATAAATTATTGCCGTTGAAAGATAAATGTTTCCCAGCCCATTAAATGGATCACATTTTATACAGAGGTTTATAGCCATTTATGTTGTGATAATTTGGAAAGCAGCTTCCTACTGTTCTGCTTATATGAACTGATGACATAGAGATATCATTGCTCTTGTGGTAGCAGCATTGTTTTTACATACAAAATTTATAGGCATGAAGAACCAGACCTACACTGTTCTTCAGAGAAAATTATCACAATTTCTCTTCACAAGGCTTTTCTTGTTCAAGGACTACAAATCACTGTTAGTCAGTGTTTACATGTATAATATGGAAAGTAGCTATAATTCTGTTGTATGTGTTGAATGCTGAATTTGTAGAGCTATACACTTAACTTGAAATTGTTATAAGCCCTGTTGGAAGCTAGACTTGTTAGATGGATCTTTCCGGCATTGCTTTGAGGGAAATAATGACGCAGTATTAATTCTAACAGTATAGAATATTACAGGTTTGATAAAATGCCACACAGGTAATAATAAACCGGTTACTATTATGTTACGTAGCAACTCCTAAACTGCATATTTATGTTGTGCTGCTTGAAAGTGACTTCCTTTTTGTGGATATTTATACAGACAGTGGTGATGGGTCTATTAAAATATAACTTTCTACCAGACAGTAAAAAGTATGTTGGCATTGCAACAAAATGTCTAAGTCATGATGTTTTGTGTCACTTTTTGAGAGAGAATCATTCGCAAAGTAGATCATAGAGAAAATGCAGCTGTTCGTGTTTTTGTGCTTTGTTGGCCTCCCTCCTATTACATTCCTACAACTGGCATTCTTGTACAATACATTTTATTTTTAAAGTAATACAGCTTTTTAGTAACGTTCAACCAAAAAAGATGTCTTGATCAAAATGGAGTTCACTTCTACTGCAAAATAACGTCACTGTTACAACTTTTGGGACTTTCTAATAACAGTCATATTAAACATCTTCATATGTTGTCAGAATTAATGTCAGGAAAATGCATATAGGCTTTTTAGTATTTTTTAGTAAACTGCAACATCACTAACATCACAGCGAGTGACACATCAATCCCAGCCAGCAGAAAACACAAGAGCAGAGGCACAGCTGCATTCATTTCTGAATATTACTGACTTTAAAGCCAAGAGCAGCAAACATTAGACAAATGCCATTTGTTTGGCTTTGTTGTTTTTAGTTTCACAGTTGATGATACTGAACTTAAAACATGTTCTGCATAAAACAACAATATGTTCAGCATGCAATTATCAGCTGCAGTTTGTTACTTTAGGTCAGTCAATTGTTTCAGTTTTATACTGAAATATGTAGACCTTGTGTAATTTGACTGGGCTGGCATACTGCAACAATACACAACACTTCAGAATTTAGTCTAGGTTGTGGTGCTCACTGATATCAGTAAGATTCAAAACAAGTGCAGACCTTTCTACTTAACATTTAAGCCAGATTTGCATATGTCTGCATTCTACTTGGCAAGTGATGCCACAAACATCTTCTAAAACACTAGCAGAGAAGGAAGTGTAGCAAACATTATTAGTTAATTGCATTGCACACTTTTCAAAACATTCAAAATTGCATGAAATGCCACAGAGCTAAATATTCTATCCTCCTAAATTATCTTCATTCCTACTGCTGCAGTAGTCCCTAAGCCATATGGGTTGTTTACAGCTAGGAAACAACAACCAGACAGCTTCAAAAGGTTTTATCTCCCCTCACTCCTTCACTGTGGCTGCTGATTGGCTAGTGCTAATGAGGGAAATAAGCAGTCATAGTGAAGTATTTTTCAGTACTTTCTCATCATCATTTTGGGCTTCACAAGAGCAGCAATAAGTTAAGAACTTTGTTTTTGCCAGCTAAGTCCCCATCAAGAAATCCCTCCACCTAGCAGTTATTTCACTTTTAAGAAAATAGCATTTTATATATATTCTTTGGCTAAAATCTGTATTTCCCCTTTAAGAAACAAGGCATTTTCTCATTATCAGAAGTTTCCTCTCAGGGACAACTATTTTTAGCTTAGGCTGTTTATTAACAGATTTGGGACTAATTCTTTGAAAAACTGCATACTGCTTGAGTAAACTTTGAATTTTGTATAACAGAAACATTTATAGAGGAACGATTAAGGTGCTGTGTGTGTCAGTGTAACGTTTATACTCACATTTTGACAATCTACCTGCCATTTTGATTCTGGCAATGTTTGTGTGCAAGTGAATGAACAATACTGACAGGGGAATTCTATTCTATTCTGTTTTTACTTTTTATAACATAAGGGACTGTGGAAAGTGTTGTGAGTGTTAAGAGTGCTGCTTGTGAACATTCAGTAACAATTTACCTTCTGACTAACTCACTCCTGCTACCCTTACTGCTTTTGGTTCTTCTTCCCTGGTTACTGCATGGATAGTCACTCTGATCCAGCTGGATCTTCTCCCTCAGTACCTAGAAGGAAAAAAAAGATCACTTAGCAAGGAGTTCTTGCCATTGTTGCAGATTCAGTCTCTGCCTCAGCTGATTGTGAGTGAATCTGCAGTGGCCATTGTTGTTCCTCAGGTTACTTCCACTGTTTAGTTCTTTTGGCCAGCATGAACCAGCCACATCTTCTTCAGCTGTTCCAGTGTCCAATGCAGGCATGACAGAAGAGACACTCCAGGAGATCTTCTTGGGGTAACCAGGGAAAGAAAACAAACCGGGCAGATGTCTTTCTTTTGAGTCCTCCTCTTCTGCTGGAACTCCTATTAAGAAAAGCAAAAAGTTAAACATTGTTCTTCTGATGAAGTTATTACTGTTAAAGATAAGTTCCAACCTTGGCTAGACGGGCATTACATGCACTAAATCCTGGTATGCAGAAGATTTTGTAGATGGGCATTCCCTGTCAAGTTATTCCTGAGGAAACAGGGTCTCATGATTTTGACTTTGACAGAGACAGGACTTCTTCTCTTACAGATTCCCAAGCCCAACTCTGATTGTGAGAAATACTTTAATTATTAACCTACTGCAGAGGAATTTTCTTTAATCAGACCATTGCCAGGATGAATTAAGTACTTTTATGGGAACAAATAGATGTTTCTTTATTTTTTATTTTATTTTACATTTGTTAACCGGGAGAGTCCATCTGGATTACACGTCCATTTTAAGTGAAGGCCCGGGGAGAAAAGCTCCAAGAGAACAATTTATTACAAACATGCTTTTAAGGACAGAATTTTGACATACAATATTTCTTAGAAGAGACTTTGACATACATATTTCATAGAAGATAGGATACATTCATTTTCAATATATAATATTAATTTTAGAAGATATTCCTAAGCATGAGTTTCCTGTAATAGTTTACTATCAAAGGAAAGGCAGAGAGAAGAAGAATAAGGCTCCACGAGAGCAGTTGATTCTGGATATATATGAGAAGGATAACAGATTGAAATACAATATGTCTTTTCCTGGTTTTAGTTAATTATGGAAAGCACATTATTCCTGGGGTAGTTTTCACTTAACTCCTGAAGAGATGGGATGAGCAGTAGGTTAGCAGTCATAAGTGGATACAGTATTATGAAATGGTTAGGTGAAGTGTTATAGTGATACATTAGCCAGGGGGGATGCAGGAGCATAGTCGGTTGTTCATGAAGTGAGTTTTAACATGTTTCTTGAACTGTGTTCGGGATTTGATTTCAGTTATGTGCGCAGGAAGGCAGTTCCAGATTGTTGCTATATAGTGGCTGTAGACAGACTTACCAGCTTCATTGTTGTATTTGGTGACTTTGAGGAGGTTTTGTGTGCTAGACCTCAAGGGCCTGACGGTTGTATAGGGTTGCAGAAGATTTTGTAAGGCTGGGGTGTTGTCAGAGTTATGTATTATTTTGTGGGCTAATGATAGTTGATTAAGTTGAAGTAGTAGTGGTAGTTTTAGCCAATTGAGTTTTTTTAGGCAGTCACAGTGATGCGTTCTGATGGGAGAGGTTGTAGTGAATTTGGATATCTTATTATAACAACTATCAAGTTTGTTTAGGTCAGATTTGTGCAAATTTGTAAGCACGGGGGAGGCATAAAGTAAGGTGGATAATAGGTGAGCCCAGGCTATTGTAGTTTTGCAGTGGTCAGTGAGGAATTGTTTATTGCAACAGAGTAGACCACGTTTTTTATGTACTTTTTTATGGTTATAGAAATATGTAGGTCAGATTTAAGGTTATTATCTATTTCAACCCCAAACAGTTTGGTATGATTTGTGGGGGTGATTGTGGTATTGTTAAAGGAGGAGATGATGAAAGTATCAGTGAGAGGTGTGGATCTATGGGAGATAAAGAGTAATAGTTTTGTTTCACTTGGGTTCAGAATGAGGCTTTGTTTTGTGATCCAAGTTTCTGCTAGGGAAAAGCATTCTTGTGTTAGGGATTGAAGGGTGTCAATTGATTTGGCTGCGCATATTATGGTGTTATCATCTATATATTGCACTATTGAGGCTTTAGGAATACTGGTTGGGAGCTGATTGGTGAAGAGGGTAAAAAGAAGTGGCCTCAGGATGGAGCCTTGTGGTACCCCTAAGGAGACTGGTAGGGAGGGTGAGAGTTGGTTTTGCCACATAACAACTTGTTTCCTTCCCTCTAGGTAGTTTTTGAACCAGGAGATGGCAGGGGTGGTAAGGTTTAGAGTTGCTAGTGAATGATGGAGTTTATTGTGTTTAACCATATCAAATGCTTTGGATAAGTCTAGGAATGTGGAGGATACAAGGACTCCATTGTTTCTGTGATTATTGATAGTGTTGGTGAATTCTGTAGCTGCGGTGGTGGTGCTATGGAAGGGTCTAAAGCCATGTTGCTGTGTTGCTAGTAGATTATTTTCTAGGAGATATTGCATTAGTTGCTTATATATTACCCTCTCTAAAATTTTAGATAAAGGGGGTAGTATGGCTATAGGGCGGTAGTTATTGAGTTCCAGGGAGGTTTCCCCTTTATGTAGTGGGATGATATGTGATATTTTCCATAGCTTGGGTACTTTACATTCGGAGATGGATCTGTTAATTAGGATGGAGACAGGATATGCTATGGCTTCTGCAGCTAAATGGAGGTATTCAGCGGGTAATTTATCGGTGGCTAGAGAAGTTGGTTTGAGCTTAAGGAGTAGTTTTTCAATGTATTTGATTGGTTCTGGGAGGAAGCTGAACTTGGGCAGTTGTTAATTGGGTGTGAGGGGGTGCATTTGCAGGAGTGGGGATGTTGTCATAGGGCTGATTGTTTGCAAGGGCTTGGATAGTTTCTGTAAAGTATTTATTAAATTGAGTGGGGATATCTTCTTGGTTGTTATCTATTTTTGGGGTTGAGGTAGTTGTTTTTCCTGGTTGTAGAATAGAGTTAAATGCTGCCCAACATTTTTGTGGGTTGTCCCTGTGTTTAATTCTTCCTTCTGATCTGAGGAGATATTATGATATATAACTCCTATACTGTCAGCCATGGAGGATATGTTGAATGCTGCTTGTATTTACCCTGATACCAAGCCATTAGTCCATAGAAAAGCAAATAGAAGGTACCTCAGACGTTAGGCCAGCTCCTTCTGCCATTTCAGCTGCATCTCATGCTGGCAACAGGTTGTTTGGTACTCAATACTAGCCTTTCATCTGCTGATAAGGAAGGTAAAATGTTGGACCACATAGGAAAGAGAATTATTTTTTCCACATTAGCTTTCAGAATTCTGAATTACAAGGCTTATATATGGAAATGCATGTTATGTCATATAGACAGTCTGAGGGAACTGGCTTCCACTCTTCCTACAAAAGAAAAGTTTTTTTTTTTGAACTAAACTGTTTCTACCCTTTCCCAGGAAATTTAAACATGCTTTAAAGAGTGTGCATGATTGTGCTGAAACTGCATCTAGGGCGGCTGCTATTGCTACAGTGTTGAGAAAATATGCTATTGTATGTAACCAAAAGTTTAATGAGTTAATCAGGTTCTTAAACAATATGATGAAAGAGTTAAATTAATTCAGTCTTTTTCCTGGTAAATAAAATGTAATTAAAAAAAAAACATGGGGAGAGCCCAACAATAACAATAAAAATGGGGTATTTTCATAAAAAGGGACAGACTAACAGTACATAATGACTATGCCTGTATTCCTTACCCTCTTCCCCGACCAATATTTTTATGAATGTGTCCCAAAAACTGGCCCTCAACATTCTTCTTTGGGGAAAGATACGTGGTGCAGGAGGGTTACAGATGGCACTGAAAACAAATCCTCCTTTCAGGAGAATATCACCCTATTCTCCAAACCAGATGGGATTTTTTCTTTAGATTTTGCAGTCCTTACAAGCCTAGTGAGTCATTAAACAAGTTCCTTTAATTCAAAGGGGCAACAGCTTTTATTCTAGAATGTTAATGGTACCCAAAAAAGAGGACTCTTGGAGACCAGTACTAAATATTTCATTTCTAAATCCATATGTACATGTTCCAAAGTTCAAACTTTTGACCTTACAGAACCTATTTCTCATTCCTCACATGAGCTACTTGTTAACTGTTGACCTGAAAGATGCATACTGCCATGTTCCCAAAGCCATAGGCTTCAGGAAATTTCTAAGGATCTTTGTTTCTGGTTTACATTACCAGTTTTCTGCATTATCCTTTGGTTTAACTACAGTTCCAAGGGTATTCCAAAAATGTCTAGCCATAATCATGGCTTATTGCAGGCTGAACGGTATTCACATCTTTCATTATTTAGGTTACTCGTTTATCTTTGCAGAGTCTCTATCCAGATGTCGAGTCATTTACATGCATTATGTTACTTCTGACCAATATAGACTTCCAAGCAAATATTACTGGATTGCAAAATCTTCCAGTCTAGACTTCCAAACATATATTGCAGAATTGCAAAATACTCCTTGACTCTGTCTCACAGGATAATGTTTCTGGGATGCCTTCTAGATTCTTTTCTTCAAATGGCCTTTTTAACAGACGACAAGCTGGGTTTTTATCTGGAATTTTTCTCTCCAATCAGTCGAACACTTCTGCAACAGAATTTCTTACAGTCCTGGTTTTCATGGCTTCTATGGTTCTCATGATACCTCTTGCACATGAAAAACGATGTGGTGGGTTCTTAAAGTACATGTGGTCCCAGCTTATGCATTCTCTCGACTGGTGGAAACTCCCAACCAGTCTGTCACCACAGATGTATAATATTTTGTTTCAGCTGCAATTTCTAGAGGAGTAAAAATGCAAGGCCTATGGAATCCTTCAGACAGTCCAAAGTATACTAATTTAAAAGAGATGTTGGCTTTGATTCATGCCTTGAAATCTCTCCATCACCCCTTCAAATAATTACAAAACAATACCACAGTCATGTGGTATATAAACAAGCAGGGAGGTACAAGGCCATACCCCTATACAGGCTGGCAGTGATAGCTTGGAATGTAGCTCTTCACCATCCCTTGACCTTGCAAGCAACATTCCATCAAAGCAAAATTTAGTGGCAAACAAGCTGTACAGAACCAGGATAGACAGTCACAAATGGAAATTGAATGAAGAGTTCTTCTAGGAATTGATCCATCCAGGGGGATATCTTAAATAGATCTGTTCACTTCCTTTCAAAAAAAGACAGCTGAACAAGTTTTTGTTTTCCTAGGGCTCCTTGCAATCAAACCTGGAAGACAGATACATTTTTATTCCCTTGAAGCGGAATGTTCCTTTATGTGTTTTACTGCTTTACACAGATATCAGGGTAATGTCTAAGATTCAAAGGGGCACCCCAAAAATCATTAGGGTGACATCCTTTTAGCCCAGGCCACACTGGATTTTCCTTGTTATGGAACTGGCCAAAGCATTCACCAGAAACAATCTCACATATTGGGTCTACTCACACAAGACAGTGGGAGTTTGATACTCCCTAATATCAATCAACTTCCAGTGAATGCCTGGATGATTCAGTTTTAATACCTTTTAGGCATTTATTTCACTAGGATGTGCAGCAGGTACTAAAGAAGGCAAGAACGCCTGCTACTAGAAAATCTATGTTGGTAAGGGAAAGCAATTTTCAATTTGGTGCTTAACCAATAACCAGGGGCCCATCAGGGATTTTGTACCACTGCTGTTCAAATATTTGTGTGAGTTGCTTTCCTCTGGCTTAGTTTATTCCTCTGTGAAGGCTCATTTGGCAGCCATTTCAACATGTCTGCCCACGGATCCTCCTCCTCTTCTTCTTTATTTGTTGTGAAACAGATTCTAAAAGGAGTTTTACACCTGAGAGCTCCTCATAAACAGGTAGCTCCTTCTTGGGATCTCAGTGATGTGATGGAGAAATTGACTATGTCACCTTTTGAATCTGCCCATCAAATTGTGTTAAGGTTTTTGACGGTACTCATCATTGCTGTGACATCTGTAAAATGATTATCTGAGTTGTAAACTCTCATGGTTGGTGAACCCTATCTGATTTTCAATAGAGAGAGGGCCCTTTAAAACAAGCCCCTCATTCATGCCCAGAGTGGTTTCAGAGTTTACTTAGAATTAATTAAGCCACCAGTAAGCAGTCTACCTACTCTGCATTAGCATAGGCAGCTCAGATGATATCATGACAGAACTAAGCCCTTTAGAAAAGCTGATCAGCTATTTATTTCTTATCAAGGGGCAAAAAGGGACATCCTGTGCCTAAACAGACAATTTACATGTGGTTGCTATAAGCTAATCCTGTGCCTAAATAGACAATTTATATGTGGTTGTTATGAGCTATTATTTTTTGTTGCTCTCACCATGGAAAATCTATTCCAGACAGTGTTGTGGCACATTCCACTAGAGCCTTGTCTTCTTTAATGGCTTAAGTATAAAGGAATGGATTCTAGAAATGGGTAAGTAGTCCTCTGGGCAAATCTATTCCAGACAGTGTTGCAGCACATTCCACTAGAGCCTTGTCTTCTCATTGGCTTAGTGAAAATAAATGGATTCTAGAAACATTCTAGAGGTAGGTACATTGTCCTCTGGGCAAATCTGTTCCAGACAGTGTTGCAGCACATTCCACTAGAGCCTTGTCTTCTTTAGTGGCTTAGTGAAAAGGAATGGATTCTAGAAGCGTTATAAAAACAGGCACATGCTCCTCTGGGCAGATATATTCCAGGCAGTGTTGTGGCACATTCCACTAGAGCCTTATCTTCTTCCATAGCTTAGTGGAAAGGAATGGATTCTAGAAGCATTCTAGAGGCAGGTACATGGTCATCTGTACTTAATTTTACAAAGCATTGCAAACTGGATTCAGTTTATAGGTCCATGTCATCCTTTGCTAGGACCATCCTTCAGAGGTTCCTGGATCCATATACTTCTTCCCAGTATGGATAGCCGTTGTTATTCAACACATACATCCTAAGGTTATGACAAAAATAGTATAGTAATGTAAGTTGCACTTACCCATAACTTTAGATACCCACAAATTCTTCTTTGCTGCAGTAGCCCCACCAACACTCCATTCCCTCTCCCTTCTCTTGTATATAGTTGCAGTTGAGCAATAAAGTAGGGTTATGTTTGTTTCTAGAATGCTTACTTTATTGTTATTATTGGTTGGTTATTTCAGAATTGTTAGGCTGTTCTCTCATTGTGTAAGCAAGAAAGCCCTGAAGAAAGCTTCACTTTGATTGCTGAGTTACTTCTTTGGGACTAGTCAGTCAGCAGTAAGAGTGAAGGCATGTGGGGAGCTTTAGTTTTTGAAGCCACCTGGTTGTTGTTTCCAGTGTGGGAAATAACTCATATAGCCTAAGGGCTAACACGACAGTGAGGAATTCAAATACCTGTTATGGGTATGTGCATCTTATACAAATGCACTTTCCATCACTTGAGGGAAACACAGAAATACCCCTGTCATTCACTAATTTTTTTAGTCAATATACTACCTACATATACTTTATTCAGTATATATTTATTATATATCTGTTACTTCATCAGGTATAGGGGAGACCACAAACCAAATGTATACACAATGCAACAAGAAAAAGTTAATGCAATTTGACATAATGAAGGAGCACAATAGTGAAGCACTCCATACAGCAGAGTCCATGAATACCTAATTGACCGGTCCAAGGATACCAAACAGTAACAAAGAACTAAATGTACAATGCTCGTGCAGATGGCTTTACTGCAATTTGACATAATGCACTCTTATCAAACTTAGCTAGAGAAACAAGTAGCTAAGACATGTAGGATGCAGTTAAGTTTTTCAATTTAGCACAGTCATATAATAATAAACAGAGATTTACATTCCATGGCTGCCATTAACCCAAGTCTGCTCTCTGGGGACACAGACAACGGTATAGTCAAGTGAGAAGAAATTACAAATATACTAATCTGCATTGTTTTAAAGTAAAACATGAAATAGACAAAACCTGGTCATTTCTGTCTGTTTTAAATAATAGTGCTAGACAGGTGAACATCATAGATATGCACCAGTTCCATACTATAGAAGGTCCTGTAGTCAGCAAATAAATTGAATGTTTGTTTTTCATCATTCTTTCAAATACACTTGAGTTGAAATGTCCTTGGTCAGCCAACACTGTCATTTCTCTGACAGATAATTAATTTTATCACTTGCTATTAGAGTATAAAATAATAAATAAATATACATCACTAGCATGCATTCACACATAGCCTGACTAGAATAGACATGCAAGCTTAGAGCTAGGATTCATGGCTTGAGTAGTGGTTAATGAATTAAATCATTAATTCATTCATTTATTCACTGCCTAATTACCTAATTATTTCAATGCATGGTTATGGGCAGTCAGAGCTAGGCATACAAAAGAGCATCAGTTTATAGCAGGATGTGCATACACACACAGTCACTACATGCACACCTTTCACTTATAGCATGCTTTCAAAACCCACATGGACACAAGAAGGGGCATGCATACTCAACAAATAAGGCATCTCAGGCAAGAACTGAACTGGAAAACTTTGTTGCATTAAAAGCAGTATTTTCATAAGTAAGAATAACCAAGAACATCACTGTGTAAGCAGAATGCAGAAAATGAGGCTCCGACTTCAAGAAAATTATAATAGGATTACAAATAAAATTTTAATAAAAAAATCACTTGTATATATTTGGAAAACTGTGCTGTCAATTGTGCAAATTGTCCTTTCAAATGAACTTTAAACTCCTAGAAATTGTTTCATTATCTCCTCTTCTGTCACTAAACAGGTATAAGCATAAGTTCGATATAATTCTGGAGTAATAGTGTTACCAATGGAACGTGGAGAACTCTGTCAGATGAGCTCTCCTGGAACCTTAAGTGGCTATTGGGAACAGCCTGGGATAATACAAGACTAAACTTTGCCATCAGAGTTGACTTATCTCTCTTTCACAAACTATAGATGCATGCTTGCTTGTTTTTTCAGCATGAATACTGTCCATATCAAAGTCTCACTTTTATGTTGAACATGCATTAACATAATATAAAGTCTTGCCAGCTTTACTAATACTACATGAAGTTGACGCTGCATAATGCATTCTTGGAGGAGTTTATAAGTTTGGATGGCCTATAAACCTTTAATTTTAGTTATGCGATACATGAATGTGTTTTCTTATGCAGCCTCTAATTCTTCAGTGAAAGACTGAATTGATGCAGGTATATTTATCAGATGGAAAGTAGTGCAAACCAAGTGTGCCTTTCAAATTGTTATCAGCTTAAGGACTGACACCTAGGCTCCACCCCAGAATGCCTCAGTAAACATAATGGGGGTAACAGGTTTTTTTTTTTAATCAGCTGTTAACCTGGTTAGTGCGCTGGTCCATAGGCCCTTTTTTATCCATGACCCATGCCAAAGTGGCAAGGATCACTAATTTACATGTGTGTGTGTATATATATACATATATATATATATATATATATATATATATATATATATATATATATATATATATACCTATATGTCTCTGTCTATATATATAGTTATATATCTATAATATATATATATATATATATATATATATATATATATATATTCATAGATAATATATATATTGAATATATATTTGTGTATATATATATATATATATATATATATATATATATACATACATACACACACACACACACACACACACAGATCTCATATATATATATATATATATATATATATATATATATATATATATATGTATATATTTAGTTAGAGAGAGATAAAACATAAACAAATCGCAAAGTTGATCAACCAGCATATTTTTGGGGGCTACTGGAACAGAATTTCTACAGAAAACCCAGGCAGACAAGGGAAGAATATGGAAAAAGTCTAGTGATCAGAACTTTGGATTGAACGCCCTCACCTTTGAAGTGGGAGGCAAAGACTTTCCTACTTAGTCACTGTACTACCCCACTAGAACAACATAGGGACACTTCTGATTTTATGCCACAAATCTTCATGAACTAGCTTTAATATGAGTTGTCTCAGCCCTAAATGTAAAGCAATGGTTGGATTTCAATATATCACAATAGAAGTCAGGGTTAATGTTAATAATATTCTGAAATGCTTACATAGTGATTGACAGACAAAGCATGTCCCTGCCTGCTAGGCTTCTCTGGAGAGAGTAGGGACTGAGTTTCGAAGAGACAAGTGCTCAGTAAATTCATATATAAGTAATCTCATCATATTTGTACTACGCTTGGTGAATCTTGAACAGAGGCAGCTGCTTAGTAATAAGAAATGACACCCTTATTGCACTCACTGCAAAATAAGGAAGTGCACCTAATTCCAATGTAGTGGCAGGCATAGGCTAATAATGTTGTCATTCACTGAGCCAAAAGTTGGATAACTACAACTGTCTGTATCCATAATGTTATAGAATTTGTTCTCTTCACCTCCTTTTACCAAAGCTTTCTCAGCTAAGGCTAAATATCACTCATCTCTGTGGCATAGAAGGATGGAGACCTGATTATGCCCCAGATGACCCAAGATCAGTTAGCAGTCCTAGTCCCAGCACTGGACAAGCCAAGTGGGGCAGGAGGAGAGCAGCTTAGGCTAAGCCTACTCATGTTTCTCAGTGTCAGAGGAGAGGGATGCATTCCAGAAAGTACTAATCCATTTATGATTCTCAGTGGAGCTGAGAACAGCAACTGGAGCAGTTGCCTTAAGTAGGAGGCAGGACATCTGTAAGCTTACATCACTCACAGAAATAAGTAACAGTCCTCTGCAGTACCTGGTGCATGTCCAACACACCCAAGTCAAAAGACATCAGTAGGCATGCATATGGAAATGGTTTAATAGCAAGGTAGAACATCCTTCAACCCTACTGATGATGATGGTACCACTCTGGGTAGGTGCTCAAAGTTCACCTCATGGGACATGAAATGGCAAAGGGGCTACAGGATTCCCTCATAAAGGAGATCAGTGATACCATTAGAATGAATAGGAGAGTGACTGATGGTCAAATGTGGGTGCCAGGGAGTTAACAAATCATGATGGGTGTTTGATACGCGTCTTGTTTCTATAAATAAAAACAGAAACTCAACAGGGAGAACAAGAATTTTGAATGACCAATGCAATACATTCTGATCTAATGAAATGAATAGAAATGAAGCAATGTTTTTAAAGCTTTGTTCTACTGAGCCTTTATGTTTATATCTGTGTTGTTTTATATATTGTCTATAGTTTGGGATGGGTACTGCAGTGCACATTGAAGGCACATATGTTATCATACACTGTTAGACTGAGAGTATTATTACTGAGTTCACTATTCTACATTAAGGTACTAGTCCTGAAAATAGAAAGTCAGACTTGTGTTTTCATGTAGGCATTCAGTTTCAGGGACTGACAGTTCACTGGAAAGGACAAGATAATCTTGCTGGCTAAGCATGAGATGTGCAGAAATAACAGTTTCAAGAGAAACCTACAAAATGTTCATTTTTCAAGGGAAAGATATGTGTACTTACAATGGAATGCTAGATAAAGAATAAACAGACATTGTAAGGTACATGAAGTAAAGGCTTGAAAATCAAGGCTAAAGAGGCATGTAAAACATTACAGGGTGTTGATATTATTAGGAAATACTTCAGACATGGTCAGTTGAGTCAGTAAGTTAGTTTTGGACTGATATGAAGAAGATCTTTGCAGAACAGACACTCAGGCCTGAGTACCAAAGCCAGGTCAAATACCCATACTATTCAGGAGGAAAATACTTTTTCAGATGATATTATTTAGGAGAATGATACATGCAGAAACTTTGGATACATATATCAGCACTGTTAGAATTTCTACAGACTGTTATTGTTTATCTGCAGTGTTATTGGAAACAGTATTCGGATATTGTTAAGCAAGCAATAATTCCTGATAGCATGCATGTTACTGTGTAATTATTGCCTGCTCAGGGGTGTTATGAGGCCCCACACCACAGGCAGAGGGCCTCTACACCCCTTGAAGGGCATTACTTACACATTAACACAATCTGGAGGGTATTATTGGGCTTAGAGAATGGGCTGTCTGTACAACTGTTGTGATTCACTTGCTTATTTATATATTTTTTATTACTATATTATTTTTTTATATATATTTTTGATGTAAACTAGTTCCTCTGCCTAATGTTTTAAAGTTGCTGTTGTATATCTAAATAGTGTTGTAAGCATTTTATGTCCAAAATATATAATTTTTAAGTCCCTTACTGCTAAAATGGTTTCTTGTCAGTCATTGTGAACTGCAATCACAAATAATGGAATACATTTGACTTTCAGACTTTATTTCCTTCAGAAAATTCATTTTAGTACAAATCCTGTTATTTAACTTACTTTTTAATTTTTTTAAGTACATTTAAAATCTGTTCCTAATTTTGAGCCTTTTTTCCCCTTTTATTTCAGTCTTTATCCATATTTAGTAAGCTAAAAGATCAAGAGATATGCAATCCTCTTATCTGCTGCTGCTGCCAGTGTTTCATCTATCTCAGTGTCTCTCCCTCTCTCACACAGATACCCCCCCCACACACACACATACAGTTGCACTTCAGAAAATGTATGCTAACACAAGTCCTATTATTGAAGAACTTTGTGATTTATAAAAGAAACATATCCCTTTTATGAGCCTTTGTCCGTTTATATTAGGTTTTATTTAGTTAATTGGATTTAAGAGGTGAGAGGTATGCAAACCTCCTGAATGCTGCCGCTGCCTGTATTGGCTCGCTCTCCCTTTTCACTCTTTCTCTCTAACTCACGCACAACTTGCTTTCATGCATGCAAGCATGCATTAACAGACAGAAACATAAACACACACACACAGAAACAAAAACATAGACACACACACACACACACACACACACATCCTTTTTCTATTATATTTAGTTCTACCCTCACTAAATAGCAAAAGCACTGTTTAGTGAGTGTAAAATAAAGGCTCGATCGATCTTGCTTTCACTCACATGCACGCATACACTTACACACTTTTTCTTTTCTTTTTTTTTTACATTTTACACTTTACACTCACTAAACAGCAGAAGTGCTGCTTAGCAAGTATAAAATAATGGCATCCTTTAGTTGTTTTTCTGTCCGAGCTCCACTGCAACTTGATATGCTATTGTGAAGCAGTGGATTCGTTTTTCAGCAGGGATTACTTTTACATTAATACCCTGCTGGAGAACATTCGTTCCCCATTCAGGGTGCTGATGTACAGTTTGCTCGTTCTCGAACATCTAATAAAACATTCTAAACCGAATTACATAGTGTACAGAATTGATTCTGAAAAGTACAAAATGACTTGGCCCATAAAGAAGAGATTGGCACCTATTCAGCATAAGTTTGGGTAATTAACAAATAAAGACATTCATCCCAGTCTCATTTCAGTTGTTTCCATTTACTCCCAGTATGCTACAGTCTTAGCAATTCTTTTATACACCATTACAGAACTGGATGCTGAAGCATTAACCTTTTAGGGAGTTTATGAGCCATAAACTGCGGTGCTGGTGCTGCGGTAGCGTTGTCGCCTCACAGTAAGACGTCCTGTTCGATTCTCAGCTAAAGCGTCTTCTGTGTGGAGACATGTGTGAATGGATGTACCTTCGTTGAAGTTTGTGCATCAGGGCTGGCAACTCGGTATGTAAAAATCTACTGCCAATCATTAGCGGACCGGAGTTCCGCTGTGGCGACCCCTAACCGGGAAAAGCCGAAAGATACAACATGAGCCATAACACTGGAAAATGCACTTTAATACTTTGAAGTATACAGTTACTGAATGAATCAGTTAAGCAGAAAAATAGAAAGAAAATAATATCAGGAGACTGGACCTTAGAATGAGTCTGTTGGTAGTTCAGAGATAAAAATATTTTTATGTTACTAGATCATAAAATATTCAGTTGTGAGAGTGTAGTATATAAACTGACAGTGTGTTGGTCTACAGGGTATGGAGATCATAACAAATGCCAACATGGATAAAGAAGCAACAGCAGCAGCAGCTGCAGGCAGAGAAGTTCTGGAAGCACTTGGACGGAGAGTTTATGAACTTCACAGCAGTCGAGTTATAGCTGTGATCTTTTTCTAATATTTAGAGCTAGCTATTACCTCTGCTGACTGATATACCAGACAACTTTATCTGGAAAATGCAGCAGTGCTCATTATTAATGAATTAGTAACTAGGAGCACACGTCTGTCCCTGTAGGGCACTCATAAGCACTTAGTGTGTGAATAAATGACAGAAATAAACCTGAATTATACGTTTCATGAATCTGTTTCATCCAGCCTTTCCTGTTTGGAATATAACTTGTGTTGCTATGTCATGTTAGTAACCTCAATCAATGATTTATACACTAGTATCAACAAAAATAACCTAACATTAAATCAGTAAGTGTTATTCCATTCCTTGCTTTTTAATGAAGATGTATTTCTCTTTCATAGTCCTGGCTTGGTGCTTACCAGCAAAGTGTAACTAATTTGCATTGGGTATTAAATGTGTATTGCATTAAATAACAGTTCAGTCAGTTAGCAGCTTTACTGGCATTGAATCTCTTTGAATATCTAAATATTCAAAAAGCATTTTCTGATAATAATATCTGCATGAAGAACTGAACGTGCAATTAAATTGCCTTTTAATAATGTGCTTGTGTGTGTGTGAGTGTGTGTGTGTGTGTGTGTGTGTGTGTGTGTGTGTGTGTGTATTTGTGGCACATGTATTTATCCTTTGCAGAATGTGCCTAAGTGCATTTTTTCAAGAATACTTCCATTAAATATAAGAAAGCTGCATGCAATATATTCAAGAAGGCATAGCAATTATCTTTGGTAGTGTGCACATGCTGTGAAATGTTTGAAGCTCGTGCTAATTACCTTTATAAAATGCTTGTAAGGCTCTCATTTCCTGTAAGTCATGAATCTTTCAGAACAGTGTAAAGTTTAAGAGGTTTTTGTTTTAACTATTGAACTCTGAAGCTGTAGGCAGTCTTAATGCTTTTATAACACCCCCTGACAGGTATAATGAGGTATAGTGTGTTAAATTATATTGTCATAAAAACTGGTGCTACTTTGCACTACTTTTGGAAATGATTTCTGAGTCAGGTATTACTCTAAATTGTATGACTGAATATTGTTTCACATGCTGACAAAAGAAGTGACCCTACATATACCACACAACACTACAACCTGTGAGAGATGCACTTACATAGCCAAACTGGAAGCAAAGCTCTCTCCAGCCAAGACTGTGCTAGACAGTCAAGAAGAGAAGGTCAACACCTGCACTACACCTCAAGCAACACATAGCCCTTCAAAACCAACAACATCAACACCCACACATAGTAACACTAAACCCACATATGCGGAGGCCCTTAACATTAACCTGTCCAAGCAACAAGGACCTCCAAAGCTGAAACGCAAACAAACACCGGTCACAACCAAAGTGACATATAGCTCACAACACCAGTGTGCCACCCAACAACATCCCCTAAGGCAAGACAATGTACCCAACACTTTAGTCATAGGTGACTCTATAGTCAGGCACACTGATGTCCCACTCACCAGGCTGAACAAGGAGAAAATTACAGTCAGCTGCCTGTCAGGTACCAGGATCTGCCACATAACGCATGCACTCAAGTCACTCCACAACAAGTACAAATATGACTCTGTCATTGTCCATGTTGGAGTGAATGACTTGAGACGTACCTCCCTGGACTACATGAAAAGAGACATGGAAGAGCTCTTGGATCATGTGGTCCAGGCAGGTATGACCCTAGCCCTGAGTAGCATCCTGCCTTCGCACAGAATGATACCACAGTATAAGGACAAAATGATTGACTTCAACAATTGGCTAACCTTCTGGTGACATTCACAGGGGATCCAGTATCTGTCTGCCTGGGACAACATGATCGACAAACCACAATGCTTTGCCAGAGATGGTCAGCACCTGTCATCCTTGGGATTCAGGTTACTGGCTATAGCTCTTGCCACCCCTATTGAGCCTTTTTAGGCAAGGTTCAAAGGACAAAACCACCACAGTAACAGATACAAGCATGCAAAATCTGAAGGTAATGCTACTCAATGCTAGAAGTCTAAACCTCAAAATGCACTCTCTCAAGGCACTCCTAAAAATGGAGAACATCGATATCTGTGCAGTAACCTGAGACCCGGTCCAAGGCTCCAGAGAGCACCCTTGCAATACCAGGCTACAACTCTTACCACACTTTTCGACCATCAAACCAAGACTGAAACACTAAAGGTGGAGGAGTGTCCATATTCACCAAGGATAGTAGTTGCCCAATACAATGCATCTGAAATTCTCCAAGTGCAACAAACACTAGGTAAGACTGCAATCCAAATTGTAGCTTGCTACAGATTCCCCACCATGCCCCAAGATCTCACTACCTCTTTCTAAACATACTGGAAAATATTAAGATACAACCAAATACCCTAACACTGGGTGATTTCAACTACCCTGCCATTAACTGGGAAAACTACTCGGGTACCAACACCTTTTCCAATGGTTCTTGGACTTCATAAATTCCAGCACCCTGGATCCATTGTCTCAACAGGGGCTCCAATATCCTAGACCTGGTCATTACCAACATGGGAGCTAGATGCTCCATACCAGTGGTCACCCTCTCATTGGTTAGGTCTGACCATAAGCAAATCATTCTTGACATCCACAACCCACCCCCACCCCAGTAAGGAAACCTCCGTAAAAAGAACTTCTCCAAAGCCAACTTCATGCTACTCAAGTCAGAAGTGACAAACTTCATGACACCCATGCAGACGGGATCTGAAAGTTCGACTGCTGAATCCTACACTAAGGCACTGTCCAAGCACATCCACTCATGCATGAATCGTGCCATCCCAAATAGAACCAAGACGCTCTCCTCCAAAAAAAGGAAGCCAATCTGTTGGTCCCCTGCCATAAACAAACTATACAACAGAAGGAAGAAACTGTTGCAGAAAAGAGGAAAATCCCAGGATGAAAAAAAACTCCCTTACCAGCCTCAGTAAGAAGCTGAGATCCCTCATAAAATCCTCCAAAGCTAGTTATGAAAATAAAATTGCCAAAGATTCCAAAGACAACCACAAGGCATTCTATAGTTATGTCAAGAATCTAAATGGCAATACTCAGATCTGCTCTGAGCTACAGCAGAATGGCATTAAATATTCTGATCCCAAGGATATTGCTAATATCCTGGCAGATCAATTTAGTGCCATCTTCACCCCCTAAAGGGCCCATTTCAATACCAAAAGATTGCCAAATTCCAGTAATCATGGCCACACATGTAGAAACCGCACTCTCCAAAGCTAAGAATACAGCATCCTTGGGACCAGATGACATCCCTGGCTGTGTACTACATGAACTACAAAATCAACTGGCACCTCATCTAAGTGTTATGTTTAATCATAGCCTCACCTCAGGCTTCATGCCCACTGAGTGGTACACAGCTAAAGTTATCCCACTCCACATGGGGGGAATCCACCTTGGATCCCGGGAACTACAGTCCCATCAGTCTGATGAGCCTGATCTGCAAGGGCATGAAACACATTATCATGGGACTTATAATCAAAGACATTGGCAACCTTCAAACACTGGACCCCACCCAGTTTGGGTTTGTGAAGGGCTGATCTTGTCTCCTGAACATGATTGACTTCTTCGAATGAGTCTTCAGAGCTGTGGACGAGGGTAAGGCGGTCCACACAGCCTATCTGGACCTCGCCAAGGCCTTCGACACCATCCTCCACTCTGGAATCATAGATAAACTTACTAAGCTGGGCATAAATCCCTATGTCACTCAATGGGTTGTCAACTGGCTTAATGACAGAACCCAGACTGTAAAAGTAGCCGACTCCAAATCCAGCTCCAGACAAGTGACAAGTGTAGTACCTCAGAGTTCAATCCTGGGACCGTTCTTGTTTGGCATCTACTCTCTGTAGTACAGTACAACACTAAGGGAGACTGGCTAACAAAGTTCGCAGATGACTGCAAACTAGGAGCCATTACTGAATTCCCAAATGATGTGGATATTCTACAAAAGGGCCTTACAGAAACAGATGCTTGGTGCCAGAGCCATGGGCTCAAGCTTAATGCCAAGAAATGTATAGTTATCCCCTTTGGGAAAAACCAATCACCCATGAATTACCACATAAGTGGCAGTACACTAAACACCGAAAGTGTGATGAGAGACTTAGGGACACAGGTGGACAGTGGTCTCACCTTTGATAATCACATCACCACAACAGTCAGGAAATCCTTCTATGTGGCACACCTCATCACTAAGGGCTTTTCATCCAGAAAAAAGGAGGTCATTGTCCCACTGTACTCATCCCTCATTAGACCCATTATAGAGTGCAATGCCCCATTTAGTATGTACCTCAGAAGACATCGGTAACAGCTGGAAAGGCCGCAGAAATACCTCACTAAAGGAATCACAGGCCTAAAGCAGATGCCCTATGCTGACCATCTAAAACACTCCAGCTATACTCTGTGGCATATCGTCTACTCAGAGGCGATCTCTGCTTAACATACAAGGCCATGTCAAACCCTGAGCTGTTGGACATGCTCCACTTAAAGAAATCCCAATCCCTCAGAGCCACACACTCTAGGGATCTAAACCTTGTCATTACAATGAACAAAACATGCTGGAGGGATAGGTTCCTGACCCAGAAACTCCCCATACTGTGGAATAGATTGGGCATACATGTCAAGCAGAATGCCACCCTGGGGATCACGTCAGTCACCCTGCTAGACAGGGGTCCAGGGAAGTAAATATTGTGGGAAGAAATATCCAGGGAATTGTTATGGCTAGGCTTGTATAGGCCCTAGTGTCAATAGTCTAGTACCAACCTATGACCCTATAAGCTGAATTGATGTACATCAGACAGTGCTGTGGTTTGAATAGATTCTTATCAAATACACACAAGAAGAGCATAAATACCTCTCAACTCTACAGATTTTTGCAGAATGTCCATATTTTTACCTCATATTTTTTACCTGTTTTTCATAAAATTATGTTATTTGACAAATTATTGGCAAGTCATTAAATAATGAAGACAAAAAATAATAACATTTGAGTTTCAGACTTCATCCCTTCAGAAATTTTATGCTAAAGCAAAGCCTGTTACTCTATCAGCTTTCTACATTTGTAAGAGCAATATTTAAAAGTTGCCCCTATTTTGGGTGTTTGTCCCCCATTAATTATAGCTTTGTCCAGATTTCTTGCTCTAAGGGGTTGAGAGGTATGATACTGTCCTTTTTGAAAACTGCATAGAGTGAGTGAGACTGGTGTTTACAGTCTGCCAGGCTTATAGCAGGCCTGGCTGTTCAGAATTTGTTATGAACTCATCCTCACAAAATGCAAGATGCTGCTGCTGCTGTCACTGTAGTCTGTCCAGTTATGAAGTACTTAACATTTCTGTTATACAAAGAATTGCCATCAGTTTGTGGTAAGATGGCCTTTTTTATTTATTTTTAGTTATCCTTTGTTAACCAGATTTGTCCTACTTAGCTAGTGGCTTATTTTTAGGGGAGACCTGAAGTGGTATTTGTACTACTAGCAAATATTTGGCCAGGGTATCAGGGAACTTCCCCTACTCTTGGTAGTTGGGGGAGGATTTGTGTTTTACACATCCTGACTTCCTGTTTGCTATCCAGGCATGGAGGCAGTCAGGAGGAACAGGAAAACATATGGCTGATCAAGCTTTGGCTGAAAATGAAGTGAAGGTTGATGAAAATGTAGTTGATGTGGTGGTAGAATTGCTACCAGAAGTTTTTTATGATGCTGTGGGTACAGGAAAAAAAACAGTGATATTGGAAGAAAAGAAGATTGTCACTGTAACAGAGATGGAGTCAGAGGAAAACTTTCAGAGGAGATTGTTTTAAGGAGAGACAGTTACCTCTGACAAATGCATAATTACAACCCTCCAATTGGGAGGGTCGTGGGATGATTATTTGGAAGAAATAGTAAACCAAAGTGAACCAGAAAGTGGAGCAGCAATTTCATGGAGTGACATCATGGAGAAAATAGACGAAAAAGGAGAAGAAGAGACTGCCAGAAAAAGTTCAATAGCCAAAAACGTATGTACAAATTGTGGGAGAAGGAGCAAAGAAGAAGAAAATAGAAGAAACAAAAAAAAGTATACAGTACGCGTGAGCTGTAAAAAAGAATGGATAGGTATAAGGTTTGGGACTCTGTCATAGCACCTCCGGGTGTCAATGCAAAAGATGCAAGAGTGTTTATTTTAATTAAATTTTTTTATTATTATTTTATTATTTATCTTTAATTAAAGAGACTTTTTGTGACTTGATATTTGAGACTGGGCAGGCCATGGAAAATTTTACGTGCATATGAACAAAAGAAAATATTTATCCATGGTCAGAATATGTCGTGCAAGATTTTTACAGACAAAAAAAAAATTATTTTTGTGGAGAAAATGATCATTTAATCAATGAATGTGATAAAAATGTTATTTAAATGGTAAAACAGGGCATAATGGAAAAAAATGTTATTTAAAGTGCAAAAATGTGGTGATATTAGTCATTCATGGCTAGAATGTGAAATGAATGTGCAAGAAAATGAAGTTAAACAGGATAAAGAGACACAGAAGGTATTACACAAAAAATTGGACAAAAAGATGTAACTGATAAAGAGGTTATACATGAAGTTAAAGAAAGTAACAAGGAAAAAGAAACACTGGAGACAAGTGAGGAAGAAGCTGATTGGTCATCATCATCTTTCGGCTTTTCCTGTTAGGGGTCGCCACAGCGGATCATCTCTTTCCATTTCTTTCTATTCTCTGCATCTTGCTCTGTCACACCAACCGCCTGCATGTCCTCTCTCACCACGTCCATAAACCTTATCTTAGGCCTCCCTCTTTTCCTGTTACCTGGCAGCTTCATCCTTAGCATCTTTTTCCCAATATACCCATCATCCCTACTCAGCACATGTCCAAACCAACGCAATCTCGTCTCTCTTGCTTTGTCTCCAAACTGTCCAACATGAGCTGACCCTCTAATATACTGATTCCTAATCCTATCCATCCTCCTCACACCGAGTGCAAATCTTAACATCTTTAACTCTGCCACATCCAGCTCTGACTACTGCCTTTTTGTCAGTGCCACTGTCTCCAACCCATATAACATAGCTGGTCTCACTACCATCTTGTAGACCTTCCCTTTCACTCTTACTGGTACCAGTCTGTCACAAATCTCTCCTGACACTTTTCTCCACCCATTCCACCCTACCTGTACTCTCTTCTTCACCTCTCTTCCACATTCACCATTACTCTGAACTGTTGATCCCAAGTACTTAAACTCGTCCACCTTTACCAACTCTACTCCCTGCATGCTCACCATTCCTCTACCCTCCCTCTCATTTACACACATATATTCTGTCTTAGCCTTGCTGACCTTCATTCCTCTGCTCTCTAGAGCATATCTCCACCTCTCCAGAGTCTCCTCAACCTGATTCCTACTCTCACTACAGATCACAATGTCATCTGCAAACATCATAGTCCACGGGGCCTCCTGTCTGATCTCATCTGTCAACCTGTCCATCACCACTGCAAATAAGAAAGGACTCAGAGCTGATCCTTGATGTAATCCCACCTCCACCTTAAATGGATCTGTCACTCCCACTGCAGTCCTCACCACTGTCACACTACCCTCATACATATCCTGTACCACTCTTACATACTTCTCTGCCACTCACGACTTCCTCATACAATACCACAACTCTTCTCTAGGCACCCTATCATATGCTTTCTCCAAATCTACAAAGACACAATGCAACTCCTTCTGACCTTCTCTGTATTTCTCCAATAACGCTCTCAGAGCAAACATCGCATCTGTAGTGCTCTTTCCTGGCATGAAACCATACTGCTGATCACTAATCATCACCTCCCTTCTTAACCTAGCTTCTACTACTCTCTCCCATAACTTCAAGCTGTGACTGATCAGTTTTATCCCTCTGTAGTTACTGCAGCTCTGCACATCACCCTTATTCTTAAAGATAGGTACCAAAACACTTTTTCTCCACTCCTCAGGCATCCTCTGACTTTCCAAAATTTCATTAAACAATCTAGTTAAAGATTCCACTGCCATTTCTCCTAAGCACCTCCATGCTTCCATTGGGATGTCATCTGGGCCAACAGCCTTTCCATTCTTCATCCTCTTCATAGCTGTCCTTACTTTCTCCTTGCTAATCTGTTTCACTTCCTGATTCACTATCCCCACATCATTCAACCTTTTCTCTCTCTCATTCTCTTCATTCATCAGCCTCTCAAAATACTCTTTCCATCTACTTAACACACTCTCCTCTCTTGTGACTACCTTTCCCTCACTATTCTTTATCACCCTTACCTGCTGCACATCTTTCCCAGCTCTGTCCCTCTGTCTAGCTAGTTGATACAGGTCCTTTTCTCCCTCTTTAGTGTCCAATCTCTCATACAACTCTCCATACACCTTATCCTTAGCTTTCACCACCTCTCTCTTTGCCATGCACCTCATCTCCTTATACTCATGTCTACTTTCTTCATCTCTTTGACAATCCCACTTCTTCTTCACTAGCCTCTTCCTCTGTATACTCTCCTGTACTTCCTCATTCCACCACCAGGTCTCCTTGTCCTCCTTCCTCTGTCCAGATGGCACACCAAGCACCTTTCTAGCAGTCTCCATTACTAGTTCTGCTGTAGTTACCCAGCTATTTGGTAACTCTCCACTGCCTCCCAGTGCCTGTCTTAACTCTTCCCTAAACTCCACTTCACAATCACCCTTTTTTAACTTCTACCATTTAATCCTTGGCACTGCTTTCACACTCCTCCTCCTTTTCTTGATCACCAACGTCATCCTACAGACCACTATTCTATGCTGCTTAACTACACTTTCCCCTGCCACCACTTTACAGTCTCCAATCTCCTTCAGACTAGCCCTCCTACATAGGATATAATCCACCTGTGTGCATCTTCCTCCACTCTTGTACGTCACCCTATGCTCCTCCCTCTTCTTAAAATATGTATTCACCACAGCCATGTCCATCCTTTTCACAAAATCCACAATCATCTGACCTTCTGCATTCCTCTCCTTAACACCATACCTACCCATCACTTCCTCATCCCCTCTGTTCACTTCACCAACATGTCCATTAAAGTCCGCTCCAATCACTAGTCTCTCACCCTTGGGTACACTCACCACAACTTCATCCAACTCACTCCAAAATTTCTCTTTCTCATCCATCGCACACCCAACTTGTGGAGCATATGCACTAACAGCATTCATCATTACACCATCAATTTCGAGCTTCATAAACATCACTCTGTCAGACACTCTCTGATTGGTACACAGTAAGAAATAAAAAGACTTAGATAAAAAAAGAGTTAAAGAAAGGAAAAGAAAATTAAAAAAACATAATGCTTAGAGAAAATAAGAAAGGGAAGGGATAAATTAGATGCACATATTATTGTATCAGATTACTAACAAATGAAGAAAGAGCAAACTGAAAAACTTCGGAATGGTGTTGTAGTTTGGAACATGGGTAAAGAAACATGCTTGGGCATATGCACATTATGCCAAGAAAGCATTAAAATATTAGATGTAACCATAGTGGAAATAGGCCGAACTATGGTAATAGACATGAGATGGAAAAATATGTGTACAGAATTATAGCTTTATATGCATATGTAACAAAGAAGAGGGAGAGATAATATGTTTAAAATATTCTTGAATATGATTGTTTAAATATGAACATTATAGTGGTGGGTGATTTTAATTGTAATTTAAGGAAAAATAAGAGAAATTGTGATGTTAAAATGGCTAAAGAAATTATGAGAAGTGGAAAGTTAAGTGTATGGGACAATAACCAGTGGACCTGTAAAAGGAATGAAATCAGAACAGAAATTGATTATTTTTTTTAATATCTGATAGTTTAAAAGCTATAAAAAGGAATTATGTATGCTGGATTTTCAGATCATGTGGCAATATTGGTTAAAGTACAGGAAAATGAAGAATATATAAAATAGGAAAAGGCATAACGAGAATTAATGAACATGAATTAGATTTAGAAGAGAACAAAGAACTTGTGGAATTATGGAAAAAAATCATACAACTATGAGGGAGTATTATGAGAATTGAACTGCTTGGTGGCTTAATTTTAAAGAAAAATATAAAAATGTATTTTTAGAATGTATAAGGAAGAAAATAAAAAAAGAAAGAGAGATATATAAGATATTAAGTCAAGAAACATTTAGAGACTTATTAGAGAAGAAAAATTCCTTTTATGAAAAAGAAGGAAATATATAAAATTAATCAAATTAAAACTAACAGCTTGTTATATAAGCAAAAATATTGTTTACAAGGAAAGAAAGTAGCACCATATTTGAGTAAAATAATAGAAGGAACAATAAGAGAATTAAAAAATAAGAAAGGTAAGCAAATAAGACAGCAAGAAGGAATATACAAAATAATTAAAGAATATGTATTGGAATTATTTGTTAAGAGAGAAGAAAACATAGAACAAATGTATAAAGGTGAAAAAATAAATAAGAGAAGATAATGAGAGTTTACAACAAAAAATAACCATGAAAGAATTGAATGAAATTCTAAAATATATTAACATGAATTCTGCAACAGAACTGGATGGAATTGAATATGGTATGTATAAAGAAATGAAAAAGTGGCAAAAAATAATTTTATAGAAGTTATGAATGAATGGTTACAAACAAATTAAAGAGATATGTACAGGAATTATAACATTTATATTTTAAAAAGGAATTAAAGAGGAGATAAAAAATGGGAGCCCTATAATATTGAATAATACAGATTATAAAATTTTTGTGAGAACAACAAAAAGGTTACAGAAAAAATGGATAGAATATATGACCAAAATGTATTTGGAAGAAAAGGAAAAGCAAGTCGAGTTATTATGGATAATAAGAGAAATAATAGATATCATAAATAAAAATGTAGAAGTGAAGGTTATGATAGGGGATATAAGTAAAGCTTATGATAATATTCAATATAAATCATTATAGGGAATTTTGCAGGCATATAAGCAAAAAAAAAATATTACAGGTAATAAAATATGTTTATGGAAAGAACTATATGAAACTAAATGTAAATGGCTAGACTGGGAAAGAAATAAAAATAGAATGTGGAATAAAGCAGGGCTGCCCAGCTAGTAGTGTGATTTTCTCATTAGTTATGAATGTAGTAGTGAAGGAAATTAATAAAATGTCAAGTAGTGGCGGATACAAAATGATGAAGGAAGTACAATTGCCAAGAATCTATAATTATGCGGATGATAGTGTATTCATTGTTAAAAATAAAGTATTGATGGAAAAAGTAAATGAAAATTAAGTATACATTTAAAAAATTGGTTTAAGTATAAATAAGGAGAACAGTAAAGGATTTGGTTTTGAAGGTATGATAGGAGGTGTTGCGTTCAATGAAAAATATAAAGATATATTTGGAATAACATTTGGAAGGATTGAATACAGACAACAATGTGATAATGTACTCAAAGTAGTAAAGGATATGACAAATTTTTGGAAATCATATAGATTTTCATATAGAAAAAAAGCACACTTGTTGAACACCATTGTAATAGGAAAATTGCTCATGTTGCTAATATCTATATGGTTCCTATTAAGTATGAAAAGGAATTAATGATGATTATATTCTCTTTTATATGCGGCTCTAGACTGAATCCAGTCAAAAGAGGGATCCTGTATATGAAAGAAGAGCAAGGAGGTTTGGGTTTAATATGCCCAATAGTACATGCAGCATCTTTAATTTTATGGAAGGTATTAAAAGGAATTATGAAAGAAAATAAAAACTTGATAGAAATGGTACTATTTTATAAATACAAAGCACTGTGGGAAAAATGGAAGTTAAAAAACAAAGTAAAATTATTGTAAATGAAGAAATGAAAGAGTACCAAAACAAAATTGTGTTATGGAAAATAAAAAAGACAAAAATAGAAAGGAATGGTACTTAAGTATTATGAAAGCATTTTATTGTACTGATCCATGGAAAGATTTAAAAATAGATAAGAAAAAAACAACAATGATGAGATATAATAACTATAAAAAGATTAAAGTATGTAAGGATTTTTTATGGAGATTGTCTAGTAGACAATTGCTGGTTAAGGCAAATATGCCATACAAAAAAACAAGATAGAATATTTAATAAATGTAGAGAGTTTGATACTACTGAGCATGTGTTTTTGAAATGTGAAAGAGTTAAATAATTTGTGAAAGAAATATGTAAATATAATAGGGTGAAACGTTTGCTAAAATTTGAACAAATAAATATGGGCATAATAAAATTTGGTTATTATGGTGCATGTAAACAGGAAGAAGTTAAGAAAATGGACAGAGTAATATTTTATGCTTCATGGACTATATGGAATGAGAGACTAAATGCAATTAAATACAGTGGAAAATGGACTTTGACAAAGATTTTGGAAAAAAATGCTTTGGTTGTGGATAAGAGTGGGGGATGCATAAATTGGAGTTTATAATGTATGGAAATTTGTAAATAGATGTAAATAATGTAAATATGCAACTAATATGTAATGTATATATCAATAAAAAACCCTAGTCTTGGTAGTCTGGGTAGACTTTGCGTGTTACCTATCCTGCCCTCCTGCTTTTTGTTCAGGCATGAAGGCAGCAAGGAGAAACAGGAAGAAAACATGGCTGATTCAGCTTTTGCTGAAACTAGAGTGAAAGTTGCTGAAAATTTAGTTGAAATGGTAAAATTGCTACCAGAAGTTTTTTTCTGATGATATGGATGCAAAAAAAAAACAGTGGCATTGGAGGAAAAGGAGTTTGTAGCTAAAACAGAGATGAATAAAGAGGAAAACTTTCAGAGGAGATCATTTGAAGGAGAGACAGTGACCAATGGAAAATGCATAATTACAACCCTCCAATCGGGTTACAAGATGATTATTCGGAAGAAATGGTAAACCAAAGTGAGCCAGAAAATGGAGGAACAATTTCATGGAGAGACATCATGGAAAAATAGAATAAAAAGGAAAAGAGGAGACTGTGCCAGAAAAAGTTCCAGAGACAAAAACTTATGCACAAACTGCTGCAGAAGGAACAAAGAAGAAAGAATAAATAAAACAAACAAACAAAAAAAGAAGTATACAGTACATGTGAGCAATAAAAAAGAAGAAAGTTTGGACAGGTATGAGGTTTGGGACACTGTCATAGCACCTCTGGGTGTCAAAGCAAAAGAGGTAAGAACATTTATTTTAATTAATAAAGAGACATTTTGTGACTTGATATTTGAAACTGGGCATGCCATGGAAAACCTTTTGGGTGTATATGAACAAAAGAAAAATATTTATCCATGGTGAGAATATGTGGTGCAAGCTTTTTACAGACAAGCAAAAAAAATAACGATCCAGTTTAGAACTGAAGTTGAAGCAAAACAACTGAAAGAACATTTGTTAACTACATGTTAAAAAGTAATGGACACCACAAAAATATATGATGAAAGAGGACTATAGACTGGGGGATGGGAATGTAGATAATACTGAAAATGAAAAATGATTATGTTTGCATGTACCTAGTATTATTAATGTTCATGGTAATAGGGGTTTTGGGAAATACAGTGGTCAACCAAAGACTTGTTATTTTTGTGGAAAACATGATAATTTAATCAATTAATGTGATAAAAAAAGATGTGGCAAAACAGGGCATAATGCAAAAAATGTGATTTAAAGTGCAACAAATGTGGCATTTATGGCTAGAATGAAATAATGAATGCCCAGGAAAGTGAAACTGGAGTTACACAGGAGAAAGAGAGACAGAAGTATGTGCTATACAAGAAAATGTGTAGGTTGTACATGAAGTTGAAGAAAGTAACAAGGAAAAAAGACAGGAGACAAGTGAAGAAGAAGCTGACTGGTGTACAGTAAGAAAAAAACTATATAAAAAATAAATAAATAAAAGAGCTGCACCAGAATCCAAGAAAGTAGATTTATTTAGCGCTTTCGTTTTTCATTAAAAACTTCTTCAGAATACAAATACATCAAAAACACTGACCCTACTTATACCTCTCCACTTAATTAACTTGATTAGAAAAATCTTTGTACCAGTAATTAATTAACTAAAAGGTACATGCCTCTTAAAAATGTACTCAGCAAATACAGGACATAAAATGAACTATAAATATTAAATATGACTTGCATATTAAGTATATATATACACACACACACATACTAAAATCACGCAAAAGCATCCAAGACTTATTTTATTGCCAAGTTTATAGATACACAACTGAAATCTGCACTTAAAGAATGTTCATGGATTGTTAAAGATTCTTGGGATTTCCTTTGTAAAATTAACAGGAATATGTATGAGGCTGGACTTCTTTTCGTCACCATCGATGTTAGGTATTTATTTTCTGTAATTCCCCATGATGTAGCTATTGAGTGATTTTATCTTTTTCTCTGTCAACAGACACATATTAGTCATGAATGTATCTTGACCCTTAGAACACTTATGGAATTGGTTCTAGACACCAATATCATTGTATTTGAGGAACAGCTTTTTAAACAATGTAAAGGGGTGGCAATGGGGGCCATTTATGCCCCCATATTTGCTAATATAGTATTAGCATTTTGGGAAACAGAATTTGTCTTTAGCAGCAATTTTGCAAAACATTGGAAATATTATGGTCATTATTTGGACGACATAATTATTTTATGGAATGGTGACGAAGAAAAATTAAAAAGTTTTTTGCCTTTATCAAGGACAGCACTGATTTTTTGGACTTCACCCACACAATAGGACATGAGGCAATAAACTATTTGGATATTACTATCAGTAAGGACAGAGATGAAAAGGGCTTTAAAACAACTATTTTTAGAAAGCCCACTTACTCCAACATCCTCCTACATTTTAACAGTTTTCCTCCATTACATCAGAAAAAAATCCTTGGTAAAAGGACAGGGTGTTCAGTTTGCAAGGATGGTATCTGAGTGGGATGATTTTTTTACATCAAATTTGTGTATTGAAAGGGATGCTTATACAAAGAGGTTACTCACATGTCTTTGTAGATAATATATTACAAGAGGTTGTTACTAAGAGGCAAAGGGGTCATTTTGTACCACTACTTGGAAAGGGAAGTGACATACATGATAATGTGTCAAGGTCTGAAGCCACTGTTTTTAAAAAATCAGCTATTTTAGCTATAATAAGCAATTTCCAGATATTAGTGAAATTATACAACACAACTGGAACTTTGTTAATACCAGCAAAGATTATGTGGACCTAGTGGGGACATTCCCTAAAATTGTATATAAAAAGGACATCACCTTTAAAAATATGCTAGAGAGAACACATAAAATAAACATGGATAGGGATGGTATGCAAAAATGTGGCTTCTGCTACAATGTAAATTTATTATTGAAGGCACTGAGGTAGCAGTACCAGATTATGGTAAGCATGTCCTCAGGAAGAAATTTTCCTGTAGTAGTAAGGCAGTAGTTTACCTTGCGCAGTGCACAAAGTGCCCAGGTTTTTACATAGGGAAAACCATTAATGCCCTTAGGAGCAGGATTTACCAACATTTTTATGACATCAATAGAAAAGACATGAAAAATGCTTTGGCAGTACATGTTCATAAAAATGAAGGACACAGTTTTAAGTTTATGATTTTAGAGCAAGTAACATTGGGGACAGAGGGGGTCCGCACAATTTTTTTTAGAACTAAGAGAACTAAGGTGGCAAATGAGATCCAATGCCACTGAGTACTCAGGTCTAAATGGTACTATCTCCTTAAGTTCTATCCTTAGGTTAAAAGCTGAAGGTTTTATGTAATTCAAGATTTCTTAAAATGTATATTGTGTAATTTTAGTATGTGTGTGTATATACTTAATATGCAAGTCATATTTAATATTTACAGTTCATTTTATGTCCTATATATGTTGAGTGCATTTTTAAGAGGTATGTACCTTTTAGTTAATTAATTACTGGGACGAAGATTTTTCTAATCAAGTTAAGTGGAGAGGTATAAGTAGGGTCAGTGTTTTTGATGTATTTGTATTCTGAAGAAGTTTTCAATGATAAACGAAAGCGCTAAATAAATCTACTTTCTTGGATTCTGGTGCAGCTTTTTTATTTATATATTATATCTTATATATTATATTTTATTTTTTATTCAGTTGGCATTTTTTTCTGTGTTTAAGAAATAACTATAAAAATATTAAAGAATGTAATGATTTTTTTATGGAGATTGTCTGTTAGAAAACTACCAGTTAATGCAAATATACCATACAAGAAAAAGCAAGATAGAATATGTAATAAATGTGGAGAGTTTGAGACTACTGAGCATGTGGTATGAAATGTGAAAAAGTTAATTTGTGCAAAGAAATATGTAAACATAATAAGATGAAAAGTTAGTTAAAAATTTAGCAAGTAAATATGAACATAATAGAATGTGGTTAATGTGGTGCATGAAAACAGGAAGAAGTGAAGAAAATGGATGGAGTAATATTTTATGTTTCATGGACTATATGAAACAAGAGACTAAACTAAATCAAATACAATGGAAAATAGACATTGATGAAGATTCTGGAGAAAATAATGTTTTGGTTGTAGATAAAAGTTGAGGGAAATGCTTAAACTGAAATTTATAATGTGTGGATATTTGTAAATAGATGTAAATAATGTAAAGATGTAGATATGTAAATCAAATGTAATGCGTATGTATCAATAAAATACTCTTCGCTGTTTCATAATTGTGGAAAAGCTAGTCACAATTAAGTGTGCATTTCACAATCCTAGTGTAGTGGCAGCTGGGGGAATAGTGTTTGTCATGGAGAATTTAATGGAAGGAGCAGAGGCAAATGCCAGCTCACAGCAAGACAGAGGATTTGGAGATGGTGTTTCAAATTAATGTGATTACCTAGTAGGAATCGATGGTAAAAGAATATCATGTTGTTACAACCCTCCAGTCAGGAAGGTTACAGGTTGCTATATTACGAGAGATGTTAATCCTAAGTGAGCTGAAGAATGGAGATGATGTATCTTGGGGTGAAATAATGGATAAAATACAGAAGGAAGATGCAGAAGTAACTGCAAAAGGGGATGTTACACCAAAAAAGAAGACATATACAGAGAGAGTTGGAAATAAATGAGCAGACAGAAAAACGTGATAATGGCTTGAAAATAATGTATGTAGTGAAAGTACAAAGAAAGAAGGATGGCAAATTAAATAGATATGAGGGCAATGTAATTCTACATTTGGGTGTGAAAGTACAGGAGGCTTTTAGTTGGATAAACAAACACTTTTTTTGACATTTTTTGGGGACTGTTCATGGAATGGAAATTGTTTTGCCAATTATGAAAAACAAAATGACAACCCATGGAACAATTATGTATTAAAAACTTTTTTTTCAGAAGACTAAAAAAGAATCAGACAATTTCAGACAGACGCCGAAGAGAGACTAAGAAAATACATTTAAAAATGTTTGTAAGGAAGTGATGGTCATTTGAAAAGTTTATGACAATTGAGGTTTATAGACTGGAGGATGGGTTATAAATCATGGACGTTCCAAGTGCTATAATTGTTGATTTCAATAGGGGTGAAGTAGAAATGACATTTTGTAAATAACTGTGATAAAAGAATGTTATGTATGTGGAAAAACAAAACATGACAAAAATATGAATTAGAATGTTATAAATGTAAACAAATCTATGGATGGATTACAGTGAAAAAATAAGGGTGGCTATAGAATAAAATGAAAAAGAACTAGAAATTGAAATTGAAGATAATCTAGCAGAAGAGAAAGATAAAAATAAAGGACAGGAAGAAAGAAAGGAGACACAAAAAGAGTTGGAACTGGTGATGAAGAAAATAGAGTAAGTAAAAAAGTAGTAAGTAAATAAGTAGTAAAAGTAAGGAAAGTTGTGAAAGGAAAAAAAAGAGTTCCATTGGATGAAGAGTGAAGGATACGAAAAAAAGTTTGTTAATAAATTTAAAAGAAAAAGAAAGGAAATGAATAATAGGAAATGAAAATTGAAAAAGGATGAATGATTTCCTTTAAATTAAGTAAAAGAGATAGTAACAATTTAAGACATATTTCAGTAAATGTAATTAGTTTGAAAGAATTGTAAGAAGAATATTGATTTTAGAATTGTGTAATATGTGTGATGTGGATGTAATTGTATCAGAAGACATAAGATGTTTAATAAATGAAGAAAGATTGTAAACAGAAAAAATATGGGATGGAAATATAATATGGACTTTGGGAAATAAATATCATTTGTGAATAGCAGTATTATACAGAAAATTGGTAAAGATACTAGATATAACATCAATAAAAATCTTCTCATTCTTTGTAATGTGAGGTCACAATAAACATATAGAATTGTATTGTATGCATATGTTAATTGCAAAGAAAGAGAGGATTTATTTCAACATTTATTGGATTATATAGTAGTAAACAAACATCATGACATATTTTAACAGTGATTTAAGAGGCAAAAAGGAAAAGAAAGCATATAAGAAAATGATTGAAGTTATGAAATGTGCAAATTGGTAATGTGGAATAGAAAGTTTTGGGCATGTATAAGGGTTATGAAAAAGAAATTATGAAAACATTTTCTATATAAACAAAGATATATATTACAAGGAAAATGGAAGAAGTGTCAGCATACTTGAGTAAGAATGTGAAAGAAGATTGTAATGCAATAAGAACAATGAAAATAAGAAAAGATTGATAATAAGAAATCAAACACAGACTATGGAAACTACAGTTCATTGTGTGGTAGGAATGATAAAAGAAAAAAGACTGCAATAAAATATGGAATGTAAAAAACATTTTAGATCAAGTAAATAAGGAAATTGATAGAGATTACTAGGTATGACATAGATAAAGTTTAAGACAAGTAAATATAGATTCAGTAGCAGGACGAGATGGAATAGGATATGAAATGTATAAAAAATTAATGGAATGGTAAAATGAATAATTGTTACATGTTTTAAATGAAGGTTAACTGAATTATTGTGTTATAAGGAATTGTGCAGTGGGATATTAAAATGTATATGGAAAAATGTGAAAAAGAAGATAAAAACAACTGGAGACCAATGGTATTAAATAATACAGATTATAAACTTTTTATGAAGATAATTCAAGAAGGATTGGAAAATAAGATGGAAAATATAATGAAAGAAAATGTATATGATATGAAAGGAAAGGAATGTCAAGAATTGTTAGTGATAGTAACGGAAATTGTGGATGATATCTTAAACAGAGATGATGTGAAACTTATGGCAGGTGATATTAATAAAGCATTTGGTTCAACAGAGAATAAGACATTAAGGGAATTAATAGAGACATATAATTTTAGTGGCAAGACTAAAAAATGTATGACCATATATAGTAACAATAAGATAAGAATTTTGATAAATTATAGGTTAAGTAAAGAAACAGGGATGAGGAATTGGATAAGAGAAGGCTGTCCTACGAGTGCTATATTTTTTGTTGTAGTTATGAATATGGTAGTATGTTAAATTGTAAAATGGAAAACAAAGTATGAAATGCAGACAAGTGGAAATATGTCAGTTTTAATGACATATACAGATGATATTGTCATAGTTACTAAAATCATGTATGGATGAAAGAATTGTTAATGATAGTAAGAGAAATTGTATGTGGTGGATTCTTTAAATGAAATAGGTATGACATTAAATAAGGATAAAAGTAGAGGTTTGGGGATAAGATAAAGAGAGGAGGAATACAGTTTACAATCAAAGAAATTTCAGTATTGGGAATAAATTTTGCTAATGACATAGTAAGTGGAACATAATGTGTAAATCTGTTAAAGGAAGTGAAAAACAAATTGCTGTAAATGGGATCATATAGATTATCCTACAAGAAAAAATCCAGTTTGATAAATTCTTTACTAATGGAAAAATAACATATTTATCAAGTGTGTATATGATTTGAAGAATGTATGAAAAACAATTAGAAGTTATGTTTACATTTATATGGTTCATAGGTTCATAAGTAGGTACTAGGCTATTGGACCTAGGGTCTATATAAGCCTAACCAAATGGTACCCTGGCTTTCACCACCCAAGAAAATTATTTTCCTGTGCCCCTGTGAAGCAGAGCCACAGAAGTGATCTCCAAGGTGAATTTCCTATCTCCCATCCAATCATCAAGATTTTTCTTGAAGAGTGCTAATGAGGAGCCTTCCAAGTTTTGAAATCCCGAAGCTATAGAACTGAGATCGCTCAACAGCACGGAATGGTAACTTTACCATTCTCTTCACTGCAGTGTGATCTCGGAGTTGGTATATTTAAGTTGCTGGGGGTGTGAGGGCAGTCCCCCCACTTAGGGGTTGCAGGGGATTGTCCCCCCTGTAGAATCGTTATTTGTAATGCTTTTTTGTTTTTTTTCAGTTTTTTTTTTTTGAGATTTCAAAATCTCAAAAATCTGTAATTGCAATTCTGATGTTTGAGATTTTGAAATGTTGAAATTACACAGTGGACCCATTGCTGATGCATGTAACTCCATATGAATTGCAGAATGAGTCATTAATAGGCACCTTGTGGGTGCTGTGAAGAGCACTTCTGGCTAACATCAAAGATTGAAACAATACTAACTTCATGAGGAGAAAACGCTGAGAGAAGAAAGGAGCCACTTTTGAGACTTTAAGTATTTTTCCTCTGTTTATTTGCTAAGTTTTTCTGCATAGCTGCCTATTTTGAACATTTTCTGGCTTGTTAAATTTGATTTCTGCATTAGTAACTGTATTTAGAGCACAACCTAGAGCTGTTTACTGAATTTCCTGTTTGCACTTATTTTTAAAATCGTTTTTTTCTCAAAACTTGCATTTTATCTGTCTTTGGCCTAGCACTCTTGTGTGGGGTCATTTACTGCACTGTTATAACTTGCTGATATTTGTTAACCTCTGCTATCTCTGAAAAAACAAAAAAAACAAAAAAATCTTACCTTTTTCCCACTTTTCTGAGATTTAAAAAAGTTCAATTACAGGCTTGCTGTTCTTGAACTGTTTGTAAGTTTCTGTGAGGCCATTTTTGCTTGGGCTAAAGGAAAGTCTCTCTGTTGATCAGTGGCAGTGAAAAACATTGAGCAGCCTGCCTGCCCCTGTGGGAGTGGTTACTGACTTGAAACTGTAGTTTTATTGGCCATTCTGGGTCAATTCCAAAACTCCTTCATCTTCCTCTCTTAAAACCTGGTTGCCTCATGGTTTTGGCATCTTTTCAGGCTTGTTGGCTGTTGGTGAAGCACCCACCAAGAGGAGAAAACGCTGAGAGAAGAAAGGAGCCACTTTTGAGACTTTAAGTATTTTTCCTCTGTTTATTTGCTAAGTTTTTCTGCATAGCCACCTATTTTGAGCATTTTCTGGCTTGTTAAATTTGATTTCTGCATTAGTAACTGTATTTAGAGCACAACCTAGAGCTGTTTACTGAATTTCCTGTTTGCACTTATTTTTAAAAACGTTTTTCTCAAAACTTGCATTTTATCTGTCTTTGGCCTAGCACTCTTGTGTGGGGTCATTTACTGCACTGTTATAACTTGCTGATACTTGTTAACCTCTGCTATCTCTGAAAAAACAAAAAAACAAAACAAAATCTTGCTTTTTTCCCACTTTTCTGAGATTTAAAAAAGTTCAGTTACAGGCTTGCTGTTCTTGAACTGTTTGTAAGTTTCTGTGAGGCCATTTTTTGCTTGGGCTAAAGGAAAGTCTCTTTGTTGATCAGTGGCAGTGAAAAACATTGAACAGCCTGCCTGCCCCTGTGGGAGTGGTTACTGACTTGAAACTGTAGTTTTATTGGCCGTTTTGGGTCAATTCCAAAACTCCTTCATCTTCCTCTCTTAAAACCCTCTTTTGCGGTTTTGCATTTTGAGCATAGCGCAACAACGGCAGCGCCGCCTAATTGGGTTTAAACTATTCCTGGCTCCACAAAGTCTGCTCTTCACTTTTTCCCTTAGAACTCCTCTATCTCTCAATTTAAACATCATATTCTCATTCTAAGGCCCTTCACTGGTCCAATTAAGTAATCCTACAAGTTAGCACTATTAAACCATAAGCACTACTTACTCTTATACTCTCTCGATTACCCTGTCCTCTATTGGTGCATCTTAAATTCAGTTTCCTATTACTCTAGCATGTCCAAAGATCAGTCAATGGTTTCCTCTCCAGTCCAGCTGGTGAATCTGGGAATTTTGAGGCAATGTTACAACTGTCTCATGTACACGGACAACCCTCTCCTCCTCCAAACAGGTTCAAATATATGTGAGAGATGCAACTATTTAGCCAAACTGGAGGCTGAGCTCTCTCATCTCAAAACTGGTGTAACCAGTCAGGAGGAGAAGGTAACCTCACACAACACAATTCCAGTATCACATAGTCCCACCACATCAGCAAACCAAACACATAAATACACAAAAACATACTCAGAGGCTCTAAATAAAAATCTACCTAAGCAACAGAGACCTCCAAAGCAGACATCCAACCAACGCTACCTCAAAACAAAACACACACAACACATAACCCACAAAGTCAGTGTGCCAAGCAGCCACAGCCCTTAAGGCTGAATAACACACCTGATACTCTTGTTATAGGTGACTCTATTGTCAGACACACTGACGTCCCGCTCACCAGGCTGAATAAAGAGAAGGTCACAGTGAGCTGCCTGTCGGGCGCTAGGATCCGCCACATAACGTAAGCACTCAGGTCACTCCAAAGCAAATACAAATATGACTCAGTCATTGTACATGCTGGTGTGAATGACCTGAGACGTACCTCCCTGGACTACATGAAAAGAGACATAGAGGAGCTCTCTGATCATGTAGCCCAGGCTGGTATGACCCTGACCTTGAGCAGCATCTTACCCTCACCTAGAATGATGCCACAGTACAAAGACAAAATGATCGATTTTAACAATTGGCTAAAATTTTGCTGTCATTCAAAGGGGATCCAGTGTCTGTCAGCCTGGGATGACATGCTCGACAAGCCACGTTGCTTCGCTAGGGACGGCTTGCACCTGTCACCACTGGGCTTTTGGATATTGGCAAAGGCTCTTGCCACCCCATAGTGCCTTTTTTAGGCAAGGCTCAAAAGTCAAACCCACCACCATAGACAGCACAAGGAACAAGAAACTAAGGGTAATGCTGCTAAACGCCAGAAGTCTTAACCTCAAGATGCACGCACTCAAAGCTCTCCTCAGTATGGAGAACATCGATATTTGTGCAGTGACAGAAACCTGGTTCAAGGCTCCAGAGAGCACCCCAGCACTACCAGGCTATACCTCATATCATGCTTTTCGGCCCCAAAACCCAGACCAAACCACAAAAGGAGGGGGAGTTTCCATATTTATCAAGGATATCCACACCTCCAGGTTAGTGGCATTGCACGAAATATCGGAGACCATCCATATGCATATGCAAGACTGCTTTTCAGTTTATAGCATCCGACAGACTACCCTCTCAAAGTCAGGAATCCCATTCGGCTTTCCTGAAAACATTGGAGAACATGAAGATCTCTCCAAACACCATTATATTGGGCGACTTCAACTACCCAAACATTGACTGGAAGCACTACTCAAGCCCCAGCACCTTAGCCCAAAGATTCCTGGAAATTATAAACTCAAATGCTATGGAACAACTAGTCACCACTCCCACAAGAGGGGACAACATACTAGACCTGATCATTACCAACATGGGGACTCTATGCTCCACACCAGAAGTATATCCCTCATTGGTATGATCAGACCATAAATTAATTTCACTGGATGTCCACATCCCGACCCCACCCCCAGCCCAAAAAAACACAGTGAAAAACTTCCCAAAAGCGAACTTCTCACTTCTCAAAACCGAAGTGGAATCCTTCAAGGCCCCAGGGCCAGTGGAAACTACAGCCCAAACTGCAGAATCCTATATAAATGCATTCTACGGACATCTCCAGGAATGCATGGATCATGCTATCCCAAACAAAACCAAGACCCAATCATCCAAAGGCAGGCGTCCAGTCTGGTGGACCCCTGCCATAAATAAACTGTACAACAGAAGGAGGAAGCTACTACATGATAGAGCAAAATCCCTAATAGGGAAGGCATCTCTGATCAGTACTAGCAAAAAATTACGATCCCTCATAAAATCCTCCAAGGCCAGCTTCGAGAGAAAAATTGCACAGGACACCAAAGACAATCATAAGGCTTTTTTCAGTTATGTTAGAAACCTGGGATGCAACTCCCAGACTTGTTCTGAGTTGATTCTAAACGACAAAAAATACACTGAACCCACAGACATCGCCAATATCCTGGCAGACAGGTTCAGTGCAAACTTCTCCACCCCCCCCCCAAAAGAGCAAATATCTATCCCGGCAGAGGGCTGCCTCCCAAACATCTCAGATGCTCAGGTGAAGGCTGCCCTCTCCAAAGCAAAAAACACTGCTTCCATGGGACCAGATGGCGTCCCAGGTTGTGTCCTACATGAACTACAAGAGGAACTAATCCCTCAAATAAAACAGCTATACAATCTCAGCCTCACTACAGGATATGTACCCACAGAATGGCGTACAGCAACAGTGATCCCACTCCACAAAGGTGGAGCATCTACGGACCCTGGAAACTATCGCCCCATAAGCCTGACTAGCTTAGTCTGCAAGGCTATGGAGAGGATCATCATGGAGCTCATAAACAAAGACATTGGGGACTTACAGACACTAGATCCTACCCAGTTCGGCTTTGTCAAGGGCAGATCCTGCCTTTTGTACCTGGTTGACTTCTTTGAAACAGTCACCAAAGTCATAGATGAAGGGAAGGTAGTCCACACAGCCTATCTGGACCTTGCAAAGGCATTTGACACAATACCCCACTCGGGCATCATAGATAAGCTATCCAGCTTAAATATAAACCCCTATGTCACAAGATGGGTCGCAAACTGGCTCAAAGACAGAACCCACAGAGTGAGAGTTTCTGGAGCCATGTCAGACTCGAAACCGGTCACAAGTAGCGTCCCACAGGGTTCTGTCCTGGAACCACTCTTGTTTGGTATATACTTTTCCGAGGTACAGGCAAACGTGGGAGGACTATGGCTCACCAAGTTCGCAAACGACTGCAAACTGGGCGCCATAATCAACTCTCCAGCTGACACAAACATCCTTCAAAAAGGTCTCACAGAGACAGATAACTGGTGCCAGCACCATGGTTTAAAGCTAAATGCCAAAAAATGTATAGTCATACCCTTTGGCAAAAACAATGTGCCCACAAATTACCACATAGGCGGAAACCCATTAAGTACAGAGAAAGTTATTAGGGACCTGGGGACCCAAGTTGATAGCAATCTCTCCTTTGAAAACCACATTGCCAAAGTGGTTAGAAAGACCTTCTACATAGCCCACCTCATCACGAAGGGTTTCACATCTAGATCAAGAGAGGTAATCGTGCCTTTATTCATCCCTCATCAGGCCCATCATAGAATACAATGCCCCTTTTGGGATGTACCTTACCCGACACCTGCAGCAATTAGAAAGACCCCAAAAGTATCTCACCAAGAGGATCAAGGGTCTCAAACAGATGCCATATACTGCTCGGTTAAAAAAACTCCAGCTCTACTCAGTTGCATACCGCCTACTTCGAGGCGATCTATGCCTGACATACAAAGCTATGTCAAATCCAGAATTAATGGACATGCTCCACCTCAGTAAATCTAAATCCCTTAGAGCCACACGCTCGAGGGACTTGAACCTCAGCACAGAAATAAATAAAACTTGCTGGAGGGACAGGTTCATAACCCAGAGGCTCCCTTCGCTCTGGAATAGAATTCCAGTTCATGTGAGGCAGAGCACCTCACTGAATCTCTTCAAGAAGAATCTCGATAAGTGGATGGGGGATCGTAGGTTTGTCCCAGGGATTACTCCCGTGTCACTATTAGACAGAGGCACAGTAAACTAAACCTTAAAAAGGGCACAGTATACTCAAATCAAGGGGTGGCGTAAGCCATACAGAATCTGGCTAGGCTTATAATTGCCCCAGGGCAGATAGCCTAGTATGAACCTATGAACCTATGAACCTATGAACTTTAATCATACTTTACCTTAAGAATGGGGTCCATTCCCATCATGGTATTAGAAATCCAAAAGACTTGGAGAAATTAAACAAAAAGTGAGAAGACATTATATATACTGGCTATTGCAGCTCATCCTTTTTGTATTCTTTTTGTTTTTGTTTTTTTTTTGGTGGGGGGGTTGGCACATTAAGTTGCTGCCTGATTTTTATCAGCTTCTGGTGGGTCATTTAAATTGCCCTTACCCCTTGCTTAAACACTGACCTATTGGTATATATAATTAGCAAGGGTGTGGGTCGTGCAGTCGGGCTTGCCCCCCAGCAAAAACATTTTGTTTGAGGGTTTTGATCATTTTAAATTCACTCTAAAATGATCACTTCATCAAATTGAGCAAAAGCTGGTATGCTCGATGTTCAGCCAGACAAGGGAAAGATTAGTTGACCTCACAGTAGTAGACAAAAATCATGCAGCAATTGAATGTGCCAAAAAAACAAAAGAAACAATATAACGAAAAGGATAAAGTGAGAAGGCAAGAAATGTGGAAAAGGCATAAATATAGTTGTAAATACAAGAAATACCTGGAACAACATCATGTTGATCAGGATCTGATGCAGGAATATTTAAGCAGAGGTTAATTTAAACCAAAAGATGAAAGGTTAATATTAGCAACCGAGGATAGTGGACTATGTACACACTGGTTTTGAAAAGGGATATTTGTCAACTTCTAATGTCATGCAGCTATTAAGTTCAATACACAGACTGCCAAAGATTCTGGATGCAGACACATTTATTAGAATAGTATAATGATATGGAATATCTCAATATAGAGAGAGATTCATCCACAGGCACAGAGACAAGCTCTATTATATTGACTAAATAGAAAAAAAAACACAAACAATTCATACAAAGGTCAAAGCTTCCATAGCCATGATTAAAAAACATAATTACATTCTCAAAGATAAATGGAGTAAACATCTAAAAAATATGCAGACAGAGAGTATTTTAAAGCATTTCCCATGTTCACATTATGATAGGGTTAATGTGCTTAATTCAACAAGCTTATCTCCCAAGTATGATCCATGCAAGTACGGGATACATACATTTCTTTCATGGTTGCATGATTAGAAGAAACATTTGCCATCTGCTAAGCTCTAATGAACTCTAACAAAGGTAAAACAAAGAAAAAACAAACCGTGTGTCTGCAGACTCTGACTGTTAACTCCTGGATCAACCAAATGTACTTAGAAACAAAATAAAGTACTCCAAAAACATTTTATGATAAGCACTTTCATATTATTAGCAAAAACAACTTCAGATAAGTTCATCAGCATTTACAACCTGCTTATATAACCTGGTCTTGTCACATGACCTCAAGCCTCCTGACCTCACACAACAGGTTTAAAGTGACAATAGCTTAGTTACATGCAAAAACAATATTCAATGGAAAATATGCGTAAGAAGCATTTTTAAAACCTTTTTTGTGTAAAAAAGATCTTAAAACTTAAAATATCCCTTGTATAAATATCCCACAGAATGAGACAGATTTTATAATATTTTATAACACGCTGACAATGTTTATTAAAAATAAAAGCACTGCAAAGATAAACAGTGAGGGGGTAGCTGTGGTGGTGCAGTGGTTAGCATTGTTGCATTCTGTGGTTTGATTCTCACTTGGGGTACCTTCTGTGTGGAGTGTGCTTGTCCTCCCTGCAGTCATGCGGGTTTCCTCCAGGTGCTCCAGTTTCCTCCCACATTCCAAAGACATGCAGTAGGTGGGTTGGACACTCTAAATTGGCAATAGGTGTGAGTGAGTGATACGGATTAACTGCCATGGCAGGGCTAGCCTCCTGGCGGTGTACACCTTGGCTCGAGATGATTGTCACTGTTGAAGTGACTCCCTGACCCTATGTACAAAAATGGTAAAAGAGGTTGAGTATGGATGGATGGAAACAGTTTATGCAAGTCTGTTCATTTAAGCCTGGCCACATAGTAGTATTTAAAGTCAATTGCTAGTAAAGCTCTATTTTTTCCAATAATAGTGCTCAGTGCCCTCCCCATTTATTATTAACTTTCTCTAAAATGACAAACTTAAAATGATGTCTAGGTTGAGCTTTTAGATGTTTAACCAGTGTTATTTTCATTTTTCTCTTTAAATCAAACATATGTTCATATATGCGGTCTTTTAGTTTCCGCTCAGTCTTTTCTGTATAGTATCCTGAACATTCTTGGCATAAAGCAGTATAAACAACTCCCTGTGTCTGACAGTTTAGAATACCGTGAATATGAAATGCATAATCTTTTATTATAAAATGGTTACATTCTAGTATGTATTTGCAAGAAGAGCATCTTCCACATTTACTCATTCTGTTGGGCCTGTTACTATTCTGTCTAGTACCAAAGGCTTCAACAATGTTCTTTAAATTGTGACCCTTTCTTATAGACTATGTGTGGTTTGGGTCCATTTTTTTCTAGGAATTCACTGTTCTCTCCCAGAATATGCCAGTTCTTTTCAGTGATGTTTTTAATGATGTAACTGTTAGTATTTTAAATTGTTATAACAGAGTTCCTAAAGTTTTGGCCCTCAGAATTGTTCAGAGGTGGAATATCACAATAATGTGCAGCAGCCATTATGTTTTGTTCATCTCCACTTGTGTCTACATGTATTACTTTCACCCTACTATCCAATAATGGGATACAGAATTTATTTTCTCTCTTGTTGATAATTTCATACATTAAATTGTCAATAAACCCATTGAGATATTCTCTGGCCAAAAACGTATTTTTAATCTTTATGCATTCATCCAAAAAATTGTCAAAAGATGTCATGCAGGCAGCCCTCACAACCTGTCCCTGTTTTTTGTATGAGAAAAAAAAAGAATATAAGAAAACACTACAGCATTTTAAGCTAGTTTTACGTTTATAATTTAGTTTATAATTTAAGTTTTAAAAAACAAGCACTAAAGAAATATATCCATTACTGTATACAAAGTCCACTGAACATGTGGGAGAAGTAGATTAATACATGTTCTGTACAACAGGACTGGAAACAGTCGCATATCTTGTTGCTGGTTGTGATACACTAATGGCGGAGGGCTGGTATACTGAAAGGCAAAATAATGTAGCAAGGCTGTCTTATTGGGGATTGTGCAAACATTAAAATACTGAAGTAGCTGAGAAGCATTGGAAACATGACCCACAAGGCATTATAGAGAATGATGAAGTTTATATTACAAGGGATTACCCATTACCAACAGCTCAAAAAATAGATGTGAGAAAACCAGACATAGTACTCTATGAAAAGACTTCAAAAGTATCATTTATCATTCAAACTGCTACACCCATTGATTACAGTATCTTATGTACAGAGATACACAAAGTCATAAAATACCAAGATTTGCAGGCAGAAATGAGGGTAATGTCGAAAAAGGATACCCAGATTGTTTCAATAGTAGGAGGAGCAAAGGGTCTCATTAAAAAAAAAAAAAAAGAATTTGCAGTTTTATTTAGATATGCTACCAGTACATATAACTCTATATGAACAGCAGAAGGAATCAATTCTGGGCACATTGCAGGTGCTGCAAGAGCACTTTTGGTTAAAATCAAAGACTGAAACAATACTAATTTCAAGAACTTTAATCATTTAATTTATTTATTTATTTACATTTGTTAACCAGGTAGTTTCCAACTGGGGTTTTCAGTGGAGACCTGTGGAGAAAAGCTCCAGTACATTAACAAATTAATCAAACAACATGACACAATGAGTACTTAATGCCATTAACACAGTTACTAAAGAAAAACAAATAAGCATGAAAACATATACCCCCGGATTCAGCAAGCTCTGCACGGAGTGCAGGAATAGTGCAAGAGCTGCTGCACGCAATATGGCCACCGAGCGATCCAGGAATGAGCTCCCGGGAGGTGCACGAATGCTCCTACACTATTCCTGCACAGACACCACTGCTATATGCTAATTACCTCATTTGCTGGTGAAAACAATCTAAATGAAGTGAATTAGCAATCCAGGAAGCAGGCATGCATCTGTGCAGGAATAGTGTAACCTGCAGACATGTATTTGGTTACTAACCGAATACATTTCTGCAAACTACAAAACGGAGGCATGACAGCTCGAAAGAAAGCATGTATTCAATGTAGTAGGCATGCCAATGGCCAAATATATGGCCACTGGCATGAGAAATAGCTGCAAAATCATTAAAAATAACTTTTTTTTTGGCCGATCTCGGCCGTTTAAGTGTAGGGCAGCGGTGCACAAATGGGATCGGCCCGAAAATAAGAAAAGAAAAGTTGGAAATAAGCTTTTAAACCCAAATCAGCATTTTGCCATAATAGTCAATGGCATGCATAAGACAACAATACCAGGGAATAGTGGTTGCTAAGGGAGAAGGCTGAGTGTGGTAACTATGGATTAGCATTCTGTTTTATGTAAATGAGGGGACTGATACTGAATCACAGATTTCCTCTCAGTGCTAGCTTGCACCTAACCGTGTAGGTGCAGCAGCACCATTGTAAAAGTATAAGAGGTGGATGACATCATAAGGGGAAGTGTCATATGTAAGCTTATTGGAGATCTGTGGCCTGTGTTTGCCCTTAGCTGTAAGGAAGGTGGTGTGTCTGAGGCTGGCTAGTAGTGTTTATATTGCCTAAACGGGTATGCATGCCACGGACCGGGTTTTAAACAAAACAAACAAAAAAAAAAAAACAGGAAATAGCAGCTCTGTTCACATCTGAGCACTGGGTATGCTCGCTGCTCCTTGGGGCTTCAATGGGAAGGCGATGGGAAGGGAAAACATCAGTAGGAAGGCAATCAAGGAAAACTAGCATAGCTGGCAGGTGAAATGCACTAGAATCAGCCAATTACACATGGAACGGCCTAGCACACCACTATAAACTATGCAAACACCTTCCAGTCTGTTTTTTCCCACAAACTCTACACCACCGGTGTACATAGATGGGGGAAATTTTACCTGACAAAACTAAGAAAATGTTAAGGGCTGCTGTCGCTCTCATAAATCAATATGTGCAAGTGGCTGAGGGTGGTAAGGATGTGAATGCTGATGATCAACCCATAGTGAGGAGAAGGAGAAGAGTGTACAGACCCAGGGTAACCCATCAGGGGCTACATGAGCTGGAGATTGTGGAGCGCTATAGGGTTGACAGGGACATCCTACAGCAAATTGTTGAGCTGTGCCAGCCACGCCTCACACACAGAACCAACAGAAGGGAACCCATCCCAGTGGATATCAAGGTATGTGTAGGCTTAAGAATACTAGCCACAGGTACCTTCCAAAGGGCAACTGGGGATATCATGTGGATCTCACAGGCATCAGCATCCAGGGTACTCCACCAGTTCCTGGATGTAATGTCAGCACATGCCGGTGAGCACATACATTTCCTCAACACCCATGAGGCATTGACCAGCAATATGCATCTCTTCCATCAAATAGCAAAATACCATGAGGTAGTGGGTGCTATAGACTTCACGCACATATACATCAAAGCACCACCCGGCGAGTTGGGTAGGATCTACATAAAACACAAGGGCTTCCCCTCCATCAACTGCCAGGTCATGTGTGATACCCAGGGCATTATCCTGAATATGTGTGCTGGCAGCCCTGCAAGCTATCATGACTCCCACATCTGGCATATGACACAGCTGTACCAGTCATTTGCCAGTGGGGACATGCCATATGGCCACTTAGTAGGGAATGCTAGCTACTTACTGGATCTGTGGCTGATGATACCCCTCAAAAATGTACACACACCTGAACAAGAACTCCATAATGAGGTGCACGCATAAACCAGAATCATAACATAGTGTGTGTTTGGGATTCTCAAGTCACTGTTCTGTTGCCTGGACATATCCGTTGGAGTCTTGCAGTACTCTCCAAATACATGTATACAAATGTTCATAGTATGTGCCATACTGCACAATATGATCCTGTGGAAACAGCTGCAGCAGGAACAGCATGGGGCAAGGCCATGCAGCCCCCCACTATTGCCATGGCCATCACAGGCACAGAGAGACATGGAGGAGGAACTACCTGAGCCTGCCCATGTAGGCAGAAGAAGGTGTGTCCAGTATGTCCAGCCTTCAGCAAAGAGGAAATGCATAGCACATACACTGACATGGTAAGAACCCAGGGAATGACACTTCTCTCTGACTTGCACATACAGTAAAAGGGATGACAAACATGACACTACCTGTGCTTTACCATGTATAGGGAGTGTACTATGTGCATCAGACATAGTCAGCCCTCCGGTTCCATCCTCAATACTGGCACAGCCACAAGGTAAGTCAGTCTTCCTATCAATTGATGAATGAAGTAGTATGTTCTGATGGTTGTATCTATGGTATGGACGTGAGCATGCAAGGGAATTGGGTGGCTGAATGGGATGGCAGCAGATAGTAGACACCTATATGGGCAGCATGAAATCCATAACAAATACTGCTGTCCGCATACTATGCAGTACTAGACAAGGTGACAAATTCCACTGCATTACATGTGGTGGCCCAAATGTGTGTCCATGGGACACACACATGCATGTCAGTGAGGCTCACATACCCATCACAAGCCTCAGCCAGCAGGACAGGTGCAGATGACCATAAAGAAAGGCTGGGCTAAGGCCACCAATTGATGGCAATGGTGAACAGCCCACTCCAGACCTACACAGACAGACTACAACAGGTCTGGCAGTTGTATGTCAGTTTTGAAGGGTAAGAAGTCTGAAACTGAAATGTAGGTCAATAAAACCTAAGATCTGTACTCTACTGATATGCCTCCAGTCTGCATGATAGGTCAGAATACAAAATGAAATGAAAGCCAACAGAGTACCTGAAATACCAGTACAGTAATAGCAAATGTTTAAAGTCATCAGGTGTGCCCCCCCGCCCACAATCCTATGTAGAAATGCAGTAACATGCAAGTGTGAGGTGTAATAACAGTGGAGCACAGATTACCCGAGCTGGCCCAATCTACAGGTTAGATTGTTGCATCTGTACAACATGCAAGGGTCCATGTATTAGGTTGTCATGTGTTCAATATTGTGTGGAAGTGGTCAGCATGTAGGCATGGAGGGTTGTGTCTCAGTGGCCTCTGGGCAGTACTGTGGATGACAGGACCATGTTTTGACAACTGCAGTGCCAACCACAATGCTTCTCAGCAATACCCATGTCAGTAGTCGTCCATACTCACTGTCCAGATTTCAATATTTGTCACTGTCTGAAAGATGGACATGCCATGAATGTGGGCCCATACATATACACACAGTACACAGGTGGAAGTACCGTAGACAGAGTGCATAAAATGTAACTGTCAACTGCACACAACTTTGGAATTGTACATACAGGTTAGCAGCAGATTAGTTGTCCGTGTAATATGGAATACTGATGTAGTCTGGACAATCACTGGCAGACCACAAAAGGCACAGTTATGAAGTAATGAGAGACTGCCTGTGTCCCTGCACAAGGCAGCATTAGGGGAATTTCCCAGGTATATCTGTGAGTCAGCTGCAAGTTGCTTCCATATCACACATGCACTCAGCTCACCCCTCCATCAGCTACAGGTTTATCACAGGTCATATCCTTGCTGTTGGGAATGAATACAGTATGACCCCACTTCAGTATGGGAATACCTACAGAATGCAGCATGCTGAAGAGGTGTCCTATGCAAATGTGTCCCTAGCTGTAAGCATCACCCTGCCTGCATCCAGACCAATGGGTCAATATGTGCAGGAACTATTGCTATTAACACCTTGCACACTTACCCTGTCACCCCAGGGGAATCCACTAGCTCGCAGCCTGGGAATGTGGGAGTGACAGAATGCACTGGTCTGCTATAGATGGTCTGCATCACTACCAAATGGCTTACAGTCCTCTCTCAAAGGCCTGTGCCTCACCCGTATTACCAATGTATGGTATCTCATGGGGTCCCAACTAACAAACTAACACAGTCAATAGAAAAGAAATGCAAGGCCATGTTGACAAATCCCAGTAGCATGTCCCCCCCATGTCCTACTGCATGAACTGTGGAACAATCCATAAATACCACTGGGATGAAGGGCCATATATAGGGATACTTTCCAGATATCACTTGCATAATGTTAGAATGAGGATAGAATAACAGAGTGGGGGGTGTAGAAGCATGGACGCCATGGAGTGTGTGAAGTCTGAAACTCTGATGTGTGCCCATACTACCCCGACTGCAAACCCAGTAATGCATGGCTACAAACCTGCTTGTAAATCACAATGTGAAGGGGAACTGACCAGATATATGAGCCCTGCCTCTGGGTAACCTGGGTGAATCTGTACATCTGAGAAGTATGGCCACAGCAGGATATGGCCATTCTGTTAAGTCAATATATGTACAAGAAGGGGATCCTCAGCCACCATACTACCAAAGCACTGGACCATTTACACAGACCCATCAGCAAGTGTCTGTAGCTACCCCTCCAGAATGGCAGGAGTGTGCAAGAATGTGTAGGCTGTGGACCACAATACTGGACTCAGCTTTATTCATCTTGTATTTTCCAGTAAATAACTGTGAGCAAATAATTATATCTGTCAGTAGTCAATGACATAATACATCACAGTATAAAACAGTACATATGTCTGAATATCTCTGTTAACACCAACCATGTAACACAATCAGCACAGAGAGCAATAGTTACAGTATCCCCTATCTGTCACCCATTGTGACTTCATATTGTCAACCTATCTACAGATATCCTGCAGAAACAGGATGCTATCTCTAGGTTGAGAACACCAAATGCTGGACTGGAGTTCAACCCTACCTGGAATGGATTCACACACTCAATACAGAAGGTCATATTGGGCATGATCCTACACTTAGAGAAATGAAGCCCATGTCTGACAACATAGTGGACTATACATATCTGGCATTTTCAGAGGTCTGTGCACACACACCAAATTGTACACCATTTATGCTTCACACACACATTGGACAGGAATACTCACACATATCCAAGGTCAACACCCTATAATATGTCAAACATACACACAGAGATGTGGGGAAGAGAGAGACAGACAGTGACAGATAAAATTCCATTATGAGGCCTGTCCCACCCACTACACATCCAGTTGGCTGATATCACATGATGTGCCAATGTCAAACACTGTAGACATTCCTTTTGGTTGCCCTCAGCCCTATAGTGTATGTGGTGCTTGTGATAACTATGTAACACAATAGTACAAATCACAATTCATGTAGCAGGTGTATACTCAGCCCTGTCAAATGTAAAGTTGTGTGTGACTGAGTGTGTGTGTATCTTTCTTGAGGAATGATTTATGGTAAATTCACACACACTGCACTTCCCATTGCCCATGTTATCACTCCTGCTGTCAGTCACCTTGAAATAAACCATCAGCCAAATCTCAACCATATAAGCTCTGTGATGCTCGCAATAACTGAATAATACTGTAGTGTAGCAAACTAGTTAGGTAGGAGCTCTATTCCCAGACAGGGCAACTGTGATAATGTGTGTATGTGTGTGTGTGTGTGTGTGTGTGTACATGTGTGTATGTGTAGGTGAATGATTTTTGAGGCCATTCACACTCACTACACCTGCCATTGCCCACTTTAGCATGCCTGCTGATGTTAGTCACCTTTAAATAACCCTTTGGCTAAATCTCAGCCCTATAAGCTCCATGGTGCTTGTGATAATTGCATAATACTGTAGTGTAGCAAAATAGTTAAGTAGGAGTTCTAATCCCAGACATGGCAACTGTGATAATTTATTTATTTTTATTTTAATTTTGTTTACCGGGATGGTTCGACTGGACGAGGGCCGTTTACAGCGGAGGCCCAGAGAGAAAAGCTCCAGTTACATAAGAACAACACATTACAGAAATAAACATATAGTACAATGCGTAGGAAGTAGTATCTATTAGACTAGTAGTTTCTAGAAAGAAGTCATAAAGAAATTAAAAACAGTAGACAATTGCAAAAAATATTTACATATGTACATTTAGTTTGGAAAGAGCAACAGTCAGATTTTAACAGGTACATGTTTTCCATGGATAATATTTTGAGGCAACATATTTATTGGGGCATGAAAAGAGAGATATGAGATGGTTGTAGAGGTAACATATTGTGGACTATGTAATACATAGATAATGTGTGTGTGTATGTGGAGGTGAATGATATTGAGGCAATTCACACTCACTACACCTGCCATTGCCCACTTTAGCACACCTGTTGATGTCAGTCACCTTGAAATAACCCTTTGGCCAAATCTCAGACCTATAAGCTCCGTGGTGCTTGTGATAATTGTGTAATACTATAGCGCAGCAAACGAGTTAAGTAGGAGTTCTAATCCCAGACATGGCAACTGTGATAATGTGTGTATGTGGAGGGGAATGAGTTTGAGGCCATTCACACTCAATACACCTGCCATTGCCCACTTTGGCATGCCTGCTGATGTCAGTCACCTTGAAATAACCCTTTGGCCAAAGCTCAGCCCTATAAGCTCAGTGGCACTTGTGATAATTGCATAATACTGTAGTATAGCAAATTTGTTAGGTAGGAGTTTTAATTCCAGACATGGCAATTGTGATAATGTGTGTGTGTGTGTGTGTGTGTGTGTGTGTGTGTGTGTGTGTGTGTGTGTGTGTGTGTATGTGGAGATGAAGGATTTTGAGGTCATTCTTACTCACTACACCTGCCATTGCCCACTTTAGCATGCCTGCTGATCTCAGTCACCTTGAAATAACCCTTTGGCCAAGTCTCAGCCCTATAAGCTCCATGGTGCTTGCAATAAATGTGTAATACTGTAGTGTAGTAAACTAATTAGGTAGGAGTTCTCATCCCAGACATGGCAACTGTGATTATGTGTATGTGGAGATATGTGGAGATGAATGATTTTGAGGCCATTCACATTCACTACACCTGCCATTCCCCTACTTTAGCACACCTGCTGATGTCAGTCACCTTGAAATAACCCTTTGGCTAAGATTTAGCCCTATACGCTCCATGAAGCTCGTGATAACTGCATAATGATGTAGTGTGCCAAACTAGTTAGGCAGGAGTTCTAATCCTGGTCCTGGCAACTGTGAGAGTGTGTGAGTCTTTGCTGATACCTGATTTTATGGTCATTCATACTTACTACACTTCCCTTACCCCTCCTTTAGCTCTGCAGCTGATGTCACTCACCTTCAAAGATACCTTTGGACAGCTCCAACATATAAGCTCCATGGTGCTTGTGGTAACTGTCTAATACCATAGTGTAGCAAGCTAGTTAGGTAAGAGTTCTAATCCTGGTCCTGGCAACTGTGATAATTTGTGTGCGTCTTTGTTGACTCCTGGTTTTGTGGTCACTCACATTTACTACACTTCCTTTACCCCTCATTTAGCTCTGCAGCTGATGTCACTCACCTTCAGAGATACATTTGGACAGCTTTTCAACATATAAGCTCCATGGCACTTGCAATAACTGCATAATACCATAGTGTAGCAAACTAATTAAGTAGGAGTTCTAATCCTGGCTTTGGTAACTGATAATGTGTGTGTGAGTTTTTGTTGACACCTGATTTTGTGGTCATTCACACTTACTGCACTTCCCTTAGCCCTCCTTTAGCACTGCAGCTGATGTCACTTACCTTTCTCATTGTCCATGTTAGTGTGAATGACCTGAGGTGTACCTCCCTGGACTAGATGAAAAGAGACATGAGGAGCTGTCAGATCTTGTAGACCAGGCAGATGTGACCCTAGCCCTGAGTAGCATCCTGCCATCAACTAGAATGATACCAAAGTACAAGTACAACATGACTGACTTCAACTATTGGCTAAGCTTCTGGTGTCATTCTAAGGGGATCCAGTATCTGTCTGCATGGGATGACATGATCGATAAACCACGATGCTTTGCCAGAGATGGCCTGCACCTATCGCCCTTGGGATTCTGGATATTGGCTAAGGCTTTTGCCACCCCTATAGTGCCTTTTTTAGGCAAGGTTCAAATGACAAATTCACCATCATAACAGGGGAAAAGCAAGGAAAATCTGAGGGTAATGCTACTCAGTGCTAGAAGTCTAAACCTCAAAATGCACTCACTTGAGGCACTCCTTAAAATGGAGAACATTGATATCTGTGCAGTGACAGAGACCTGGTTCAAGGCTCCAGAGAGCATCCCTGCATTACCAGGCTATAATTCATACCACACCTTTTGGCCACCTAACCTGGACCGAAACACTAAAGGTGGAGGCATGTCCATATTCATTAAGGATATCCACACCTCCAGGCTAGTTGCTCAGCATAGTGCATCCGAGATTATCCAAGTGAAACTAATCCTGGGCAAGACTGCAATCCAAATTGTAGCTTGCTACAGATCCCCAACCATGCCCAAGGATTCCCACTCTTCATTTCTTGATACACTGGAAAATATTAGGGAACAACCTAACACCCTAATAATGGGCAATTCCAACTACCCTACCATTAACTGGGAAAATTACTCATGTACCAACTCTTGTGCTCAATGTTTTCTGGAATTCATAAATTCCAATGCCTTGGATCAACTTATTCACACCCGCACCAGGGGCAGCAATATCCTAGACATGGTCATTACCAACATGGGTAACCATTGTTCCACACCTGAAGTCAATTCCTCGTTGGTCAGATCTGACCACAAGCTAATCACCCTAGACATCCACATCCCACCCCCACCCCATTAGGGAAAGCACCATAAAAAATTTCTCCAAAGACAACTTCACGCTTCTTAAGACAGACGTGGCAAACTTCACAACACCCATGCTGACGGACAGTAAAGATACAACTGCTGAATCCTATACAAATGCACTTTATAAGCACTTATACAAGTGCATGGATCATGCAATCCCTAACAGAACCAAGATGCTATCCTCCAAAAAAAAAAAGAAGCCAATCTGGTGGTCCCCTGCCATAAACAAACTCTACAACAGAAGAAAGAAACTGTTTCAAAAAATAATAAAATCCCATGATTGGAGAAACTCCTTGGTCAGCCTCAGTAATAAGCTGAGATCCCTCATAAAATCCTCCAAAGCTAGTTACAAAAACAAAATCACCACTGATTCTAAAGACAACCACAAAGCATTCTATAGCTATGTCAAGAATCTCAATGGCAACACTCAGATCTGCTCTGAGTTACAGCACAATGGCACTAAATATACAGAACCAACTGATATTGCCAACATCCTGGCAGACAGGTTCAGTGTTAACTTTACAGCTCTCTCATCCTCTAAAGGGCCCATCTCTATACAGGAAGAATGCAAAGTTCCTGTAATCACAGCTGCACAGGTTAAAAAACACTCTCCAAAGCCAAGAACACAGCATCCATGGGACCTGACAACATCCCAGGCTGTGTTCTACATGAACTACAGAATGAACTGGCACCCCACCTAAGTACCATGTTCAATAATAGCCTCACCTCAAGCTTTGTGCCCACTGAATGGCACACAGCCACTGTTATCCCACTCCACAAAGGGGGAGCCACCATGGACCCTGGGAACTACCACCCCATTAGCCTGACGAGCGTGATCTGCAAGGCTATGGAACGTATCATCATGGAACTTATAAACAATGACATTGGTAATCTCCAAACTCTGGACTCTACCCAGTTTGGGTTTGTAAAAGGCAGATCATGTCTCCCAAACCTGAAAGACTTCTTTGAAGAGGTCAGCAAAGCCTTAGATGAGGGTAAGGTGGTTAACACAGCCTGTCTAGATCTTGCCAAGGCTTTCGACACCATCCCCCACTCTGGAATTATATATAAACTCACTAAACTAGGTATAAAACCTTATGTCACAAGATGGGTTGCCAACTGGCTCAGTAACAGAACCCACACTGTGAAAGTAGCAGACTACAAATCCAACTTCAGACCAGTGACATGTGGAGTACCACAGGGTTCAGTCCTGGGTCCTCTCCTGTTTGGTATCGACTTCTCTGAAGTACAGGCTAACACAAAAGGTCTTTGGCTAATGAAGTTCGCAGATGACTGCAAACTAGGAGCAATAATCAAAACTTCTAATGATGTGGACATCCTACAAAAGAGCCTCACTGAGACAGATGCCTGCTGTCAAAGCCATGGCCTCAAGCTCAATGCCAAAAAGTGCATTGTCATCCCTTTTGGTAAAAACTCTGTACCCATGAACTACCACATAGGCGGTAGTCTACTTAACACCGAAAGTATGATAAGAGACCTTGGGACACAGGTGGACAGTAGTCTCTCCTTTGATAATCACATTGCCACAGTAGTCAGGAAATTGGCACACCTCATCACAAAAGGTTTCTCATCCAGGAAAAAAGAGGTAATTGTTCCCCTCTACTCATCACTCATTAGACCCATTATAGAGTACAATGCCCCTTTTGGTATGTACCTCACAAGACATCTACAGCAACTGGAAAGGCCACAGAAATACCTCACAAAGAGGATTACCAGCCTCAAACAGATGCCCTATGCAGACCATCTCAAATAACTCCAGCTTTACTCTGTTGCATATCGCCTACTCAGAGGCGATCTCTGCCTAACATACAAAGCTATGTCAAACCCAGAGCTGTTGGACATGCTCCACTTAAAGAAATCCCAATCCCTCCAAGTTACATGCTCTAGGGACCTAAACCTTGTCACCACAATAAACAGAACATGCTGGAGGAATAGATTTCTGTCCCAGAGACTTCCCATACTCTGGAACAAACTACCTATCTATATCAAACAAAGCTCCTCATTAGCACTCCAAGAAAAATCTTGATGATTGGATGGGAGATAGGAAATTCACCCCGGGGATCCCTTCTGTGGCTCTGCTCGACAGGGGCACAGGAAAATATTTTTTTAGGTGGCAAAAGCCAGGGTACCATTTGGCTAGGCTTATATAGGCCCTAGAGCCAATAGCCTATTACCCTAAGGCCAATAGCCTAGTACCTACCTATGAATCTATGAACCTATGAACAAGGTCCATTGTAGGGTGGGGTTTGCTAATTTTTCATATTGAGGGCCCATATGTCCCAATGTCACATTACAAGACCAACAGTTGTCAAACACCGTAGAGATTGTTGTAGACAATCCACAGCCATACATTTATATTTAGGCAGCCATTATAATACCCAGAGGCCTCTCTCCACCCACGGTTCATATACAAACATGCTTGGCACTTTCTCTCTTTCTTTCCCTCTGTCTCACTCTCTCTCTCTCTCTCTCTCTCTCTCTCTCTCTCTCTCTCTCTCTCTCTGGTTGATGTGGAAAAATGCATATGTTTTGCATAGGCAGCAGCTTGACTTTGGTAGGTAATGCTCATAATCAGCTGATGGCCTGTGCACGGATTGGAGTACTCCACTTGCTAATTGCATGTGGAACAGCTGTGGTATCATTCCTAAAGCCAATTGCATGGAAACACACTCCTATAAGTAAGCACTGCAAGTGGGTGTTGGCCCTTCTCGTTCACTGTGAGCAGGACTTAATGTGGGTGTGTGATAAACAGCATCACAGAGGGGAGTTGGAAATACCTCTTACAACAAACTCTGTGGAGAAAGGCCAACCAACTGGAGGGGGATGTT
>NC_056729.1:1010962718-1010970218 GCF_019279795.1 Protopterus annectens
TGCTAAACCCAGGTCTGTAAATGTGTTTATGACTGTATGTGTTTGGCAGTGTGTATATGACAGTATGTCATGCTATGTATTGTTCATTAAGACCCAGTACATCCCCATTACCATACTGTACAAGGCCTGGTGATGTTCTTCACTTAGCAGGAAACTCAGAACACACCTCACCCTAAAAGCTCTGTGGTGTGTGCAATTAAGACCAAACACATTAGTAGAAATAAGTACCTAGGTAGGGGTTCTACTCTCAGTGTTGCCAAGTAAGTGTGTGTGTATGTGAAGCGATCTAATACAGTTTGCAGAAAATATATGTCCCAGGAGATCATTTGTCTGAGAACTAACTGGCAAAGGTTAGCATTTCAAAGCAATCATCTTGTGGAAATTCATTCCATCAAAACTAGTAGTGGATGTGTAAATGCCCTCTTCCCCACTGTACAGCTGTATAGCGATACTGGAGTTGGTATATATAGCTTGTTGTGGTTGTTGTGGGCACAGCCACCCACACAGGGGTTATTGTTGTGCATAGTCCCCTGCTTAGTGTGCTGTTATACTGTACAGTTTATATTAACAGGTTAAGTAGTTGTTAATCACACTATGTGTGGTTCTACTTCACCCCACACCCTCCAAAGTGGGGGGGCTGTGTTATCCATACCAGCACACCTATGTTTACCAACTCCAGGACTGCACTACATTGGGGAAGAGGACATATACCCTGCCAGTACCATTGTCAATGACATTAAACTGGCAGACTGATTATTTACTGATGCGAGGTTTTGGCAATTTAGTCTTGGTGGAATTACATAGGCCAAAATGAGTTCAATGCAAAATGAAGTACATCCATGTGAACAGTATTCTCTGTGTATTGCATCAACACCAAAGCCTCTGTGTGTGTATTATTCACAAACATTTGGTGTGTGCCACCCAGTACACTTACCATTGTCCACTGCAGAAGAGCTGCTTACATCAGCCACATTCACTCACCTGTATACACCTCTCAGACCTATCAGCTTTGTGTTCAGCTGTACCCAGGATATGACACAGTTAATGTGTCACCACAGTGCCACACCCCTTGTAGGAAAGGACAACTGACCAACATCCTGCTGACGCATAAACACAAAGAACACAAACAGAATACATTATGGAGACCACAATCAGTCAGTGTTAATGACAGCTATAATGCATCATGGCTGGACAGCTACACACCCTAACGCGTAAGCATTAATCATTCCAGCTGACAACACTTTAAACAGAATTACATTGCTAAACTTTAGTACATACACCTTGGACATCAGAACCATATTAGCATGTCCCTGCATCGATGGTATGGATGACAGGAATGTGGCACAGGTATCATCATATGCACAGGGTGTGTTGTGGGTTTCCCAGAAGCCTAGGCTGTGCTGTTTGGTTGACATCATGGGTGTGGATTAGGCAGTTCTTTATTAAATGGGCTGTGCAGATGTGGTGTGTGTAGGCCTGAAGTTGCCCTAGCTGTGTTGGTGATGTGTGTGTGTGTGTGTGTGGGTGTGTGTGTGTGTGTGTGTGTGTGTGTCTGTGTGTGTATGTATGCACACATTTCTGTCATGTGGCTGCCCCATACAGAAGTTTGTTGGACAGCTGCAGACTGTACATGGCAAGGTGTACAGTTCACCATTTCCGGCCATGGACATGGGAACTGTGCCTGCCAGTGGGTTACATGGGCACTACCAGGCAGAAGCCCAGGTATGGTACTCTCACCTGATGATGAAAATTGTCCACTGGTTCCACGTCCCTGTTGGGACCAGCCAGGACCACATGCACGTGGCCTTCTACATTGTGGTGTGGATAGCACCCCTCTGCAGTGCTGGTAGTGCCACTATGGGAGAGGCCGTGAGTTGTTGCACATCCACTTAGACCTCCACCTGTTAGTGTTGATGACCTACGTCCATGTGTCCGACGCCCTACTCCCACCACATACTGTACAACAGACACCACACGGTCGAGGATTCCCACCATCTCACCCAACTGTCTATCCATGACCTCTGCAAAATAATGATGGGCACCTGCAACATCACGGATGTAGTCACGTACAGCAGGAATAGTATCCCTCTGGAGCTTCAGACTATCTCTGGTGTAATGTTCCATATGTGCCTGTGCCTCCATGATGGCCCAAAACATGTGTCTGGTGACACCTCCTGTGGCACTTCTGCCAGGGACATGATGGCCAGCAGCCCCCCTATGAGCACCCCTGTATATATGCCAGTGTGGTACCTTCCGGTCATCTGGCTATGGCTGCTGTGTACAGGCACACTTGACATAGTTAACACACTTTCCTGTCCCATGAAACCACCCGGCAGCTTTCCCTCATCTATGGCCACTGGTGATGGGGCATGTATGGGCATTGTGACTGTGTGTAGGGATGGGGTGGATAAAAGTGGGATGTCAACCAATGGCACAGATTCAGCTCCTGACAAACCAGCCCATGCCTCACTATGCCTATCATCATTGTCAGAGTCTGTATGGACACTAACATTAGTTTGCCTGTAGGAGGGACCCTGAACCACCTCGCCACCTGTGAGGAGTAGACAAGAAATGTATATAAGACCTGTACATTATGGTTTCCTTCTACACACACACACACACACACACACACACACACACACACACACACACACACACACACACACACACACACACACACTTACAGCTGAGGTGTCACAAAGATATTACACAGACCTCTCATTACCCAACAGTCAACATGCATGACATATGGCACTCAACAGCATGCACTGCAGCTATACTTAATCCTTGTTACCAACATTATACATCTCAGTGATGCATGAATTGTGTTAGTAGGTGATGCCACTTCCCCTGGAATGCACTGCACCCATGTACACAGTATTGCTGTGCACCTGTACAGTACACTGGCATGTACTGTGCACCATACCTCACAAGTGTACACACCTTTGCTGAATGTGTATATGTATGGCAGTTATGTTTGCTCTGTTGCTCACAGCCCCTATGTGTTTGTCTGACACATACCTAGGATGATATGAGGACTGATGTCAGTAATTAATGCCTGTCCTTTGATTTGCAGATTTCATCATCAGCAGTGTGTCTGTGTGCAATAACATCCAGTTACACTAACAACCTTCAAAGCTTATTGTGGATATGAGGAGTGTACACACCCTTGTTGACATACCAGCCTCTTATGTGATATGGAATGGGGCCACAATACTGCATTTGTTAAGATTACACACACCTGATATGTGACACATGACCTGTGCAATTCAATGCAGTATCAAACAAAATATTAGTCATGCAGATGCTGAATGAGATGCATACAATATGTGGTTTGCATAAATGTGCACACCCTTAACACAATGGCTCATTGAAGCACCTGTTAAGTGAACTACAGCAGTCACAATTCCTGGAAGGGGTATATAGCATGGCCCATCTTCATGTGCCATTATTTGGTCACTCTGCCCTACAAATGTTCCCCAACTCTGCCAGATTTCAAGGTCAGCTCATGTGCACAGCCCTTGGAGGTCACACAGTGGCTTCACTAGTGTTGTAGAGTTAGGGTTATGTCTGGCACAATTCATAACCTTCACTGTGTTCAGATACAGCCACTCTTAGCAAGCTTTGGATGTATGCTTCAGTTCACTGTTGTGTTTCAAGCTGACACCCATTCCCCATCCTCAGCCTTATCGCAGATACTTGAAAACTATTGGCCACACGTGAGTGTTATTTTGCAGTGTTCCAAATTCCAAACACCATGTCAACTGTCAAAGTTCCAACTAATGAACAGAAAACCTAAAGGTGTACACTGGCATCAACAAGCTAAATATTGGGGATGGTGGCCCTGAGGTGGAGTGAGGTGTTGCTTGTGCACCACACGTATCTTTGTGAATACTGTCTGTAGGTTTGAGCCTTGTTCTCATGACACCATTACACATTACAACACATGCCTTTGGGAGACTTGATGTTATGCTTATGCTACCTGTAGAGAGCCCTGGATGATGTATCATGTGGGACAACTCTTCTGTCTGAGTACCCTAAACCATAGGCCACACTTATGCAGAATCCAGTCAATTGTTGGCACTGGTACTGCACAGGCAGTACTTGCTAGACATTCCTGCAATTCCCTCAGTGTTGCTGCATGTTTCTGGACATCCTCCACGACCAGTTTGCAACATGTTTTGTCATCTGTTTTGGATTTGCATCTGTTTATTTTCTACATCAGTGTTGTCCCATACTTCATTCACACATACATGACTATCTGCACTGTTTGCCATGGTATATGCAATGGTAAAGTAAGGCTACTTTTCCCAATCCTGAGTGCTACCTTTCAGATATGGGATCCATTTCATGGTTTGCAAGATGTGTGCATGCCATGGCTGCCTCTGTTGCAGGTGAGTGGGAAAATGTCATGGACATACTTCTTGGACAGCAGACCATTACTTTGGTGTGACATTGAGGCCCTGTACTTGATGGAAGATGTGTACTCAAGGAAGAGTGGATGCTGTAAGTACATCACAAGCTGCTTCAACAATATGTTATTTGGAGTGTGTGCAAACATATGCTTCCAGTGTTTAAGGTATGTATTCCCCATATTTGTTGTCCTAACATAGTATTGTATATAACACATTCAATGCTCATGTTAGGATCACATTACAGGTTGTAAAAGGTGTGGAATGTGGTATTGTGATTTGTTGTTGTTTATATCAGGAACAGGTGCCATTGTAATAGTGGTGTATACACTGTTGTAGCCACTGTATAAGGGTAATGTTTCAGACATGTCCCTACTGTAGCCCATTTGTCCCACCATTATGTTCATCTCTGTCCACACATCTTGCACTGACAGGTTGTTAGTTATACTGCAGGACTCTTACATACCCTTCAGATATGCCACCATGGTGACCACTGTGATGCAGTGCAGTTGACACCAACAATAAGTGAACATGTACAGCATGCATTACGGGTAGGTGTGTTAAATGTGTGCATGGCAAATAGCATGGCCATAACATGGCTGGTGTATTGGCAAACCTGAACAAAACAACTCCATACTCAATAGCTACAGGCTACTGCCCCAGTTGTATACCAGAGGGACCTAACTAGTTATATGAGAGAAGTAATGTCAGTAGCCACACCTGTGGCATTCATGCAGGGTGGGAGTAGCATTTCAGCACATCAACAGTACAAACCTGCAATACTAGAGATTATGCACATCTGTTCATTACTACACTGCAGCAACAGACTATCTTATCTGACATATGCATGTAGATACTTTACAGATGAAAATGCATAAGCAACAGTGGACCAATAATGTGCGTGGGGCCTTACCTGCACGCTCCTCGTCCATTGTGTGGGTGGCACCCACCTCCACAATCCTGTCTTCAGCCTGCTGGCTTGGCTGGCAGGCGGGTGCCCCAAGGTTGGCAAGAAGCTCCTCAGCATGTGTCAGTGGGGGCTGGATGTCATGACCCCCACCTGTGTCTAGCTGTTTCCTCCTAACTGCAGCAGCATGCTGATGGGCATGGCAGACCTATCTATATCAAACAAAGCTCCTCATTAGCACTCTTCAAGAAAAATCTTGATGAAATGATGGGAAATAGGAAATTCACCCCGAGGACCACCTCTGTAGCTCTGCTTGACAGTGGCACAGGAAAATAATTTTCTTGGGTGGCAAAAGCCAGGGTACCTTTTTGGCTGGGCGTGTATAGGCCCCATGGCCGATAGCCTAGTACCTACCTATGAACCTATGAACCAGATCAGATCTGTGCAGCGATGCCACACCTGCTCATAATTTCAGTTGTGCAGGTCGACATCGTTTACCCTGTGGACAAGCTCGTTCCACAGGGTGGTCCTGTCCTGCAGACACTGGGCCCTGTGGCCAAAGAAGATGGCATGATGCATGATGAGGTATTGGATGATTGCATCATTTTCCAGGTTTGTGAATTTGGGCAGACATTCCCAGGACATTGTACCTGGAAGACATAAACAGGAAAAAAGGTCACAGGACCTCATACGGTTGTCCACGTGCACATCAACAGTGGATATTACTTGCAAATAATCCAGACTATACCATAACACTGTAAGCTATCATGGCTTTGACATCTTGCATTACACCCCTGGCCCTGACCTGTCCAATTCCCCCAATGTTGGACACGTAATGGCATAATCCACTATTCACCATTCATTTCTGTGTAGAGGGATGACAGTGGCTATCTTCCATGTGGATGGTGTGTGGATGCTGGCATGTGTGTGTTTAACTGTAGTGTGGAACTGTGAGCACATGCATGTTCATGTAGGAGGCAAACTGTGATGTTCTCATGCCCCATGGAGACTTGCTGTTGTTGCCATCAGTTGGCATTATGTCCATGCTCACCATCGATGTGGTTGATGTACATATCCCCCTGTACTAATGTTGTGGACAGGATGCCACTGTTCCCACCTATCCTGTCTGATGCAAGTTGCCTGTATCCATGGCATCTGTGTATTAGGTGTGCTTTACCCTCAGTACAGAATGACTTGTGTTACTGGCTCTGAGACTGCGTACATATGTGTTGACATGATTGCAATTGGCCTTGGTGGTTTGGATATGTCTGATTTTCTAGTCATAGTCAGCCTTACAGGAAGTCACCTGTGAACCTACATACTTGCTCAGATAGAGGTGCACTTGCTTCCAAGTAGTGGCCTGCACCTATGTGTCCCTGTACAGCCACTATAGCAACCTAATATGTGCTTTGTGTCTTGGTGCTGTCCACCAAGGGGATTACTCTATCATTGGTGGAGGATGGTTGTACAGGTAAGGTACTACTGATTCCATATAGCTACAGTGGATATGAAGTGTACACATTCCTGTTACAATACATGGTACTTGTGCAATTGGAACATGACCCCACAAAAGCACATGCCAACACAACCCCCACCTGCAATGTGTCCTATTACCTGCTCAGTTCAATAGGGAACATAACCTTTCTTGTGGAAACATATGGGAATTAATATTTAGTACAGTAAGCCAGTTGAATGTGTGTGCACACCCTTACATGGATATGTTGTGTAAACACCTGCTGAGATGATTACAGCATCCATTTGTCTTGGTTTGTACTCTAACGTCATATCACGTCTTCACTTGACAATGGTTGCTCACCTTCCATGAAACAGCTTTGTTTCTTTTTCAATAGAATTGTTCAGGTTATGGGTCACATCTGAAATGTGAAATGTTTTGACATGACTTTCTGTGGTTTAATTGGCATACAGCACACAGACCTGGCATTCCAGCAGGTGTGTGTACACTTCGATATCAAGTGTATATGGGTGTTGATATAGCTGTTAGTGGTAGGCATGGACAGTGGGTCATAACACAGTTGTACACTTCTCTGATTACTATGGGATAAGCATGCCTACTGTAGTACCCATATCAGTGTCATGGCAATGCAACAATCAGTAGCAGTACACATTTTATTTTGTTGTATGCAGTGACAGTGATATTACACACATGTGCAACATGCACAT